>NC_142063.1:198134131-198436422 GCF_059756535.1 Pantherophis guttatus | reverse complement strand
AAAAAATGTAAGTAGAAAAATAGGGATCACTTTTGGTGGGAAGGTAACAGCATTCCGTGCGCCTTTGGCATTTAGTCATGCCAGCCACATGACCACGGAGATGTCTTTGGACAGCGCTGGCTCTTCAGCTTTGAAATGGAGATGAGCACTGCCCCCTAGAGTCGGGAACGACTAGCACATATGTGCGAGGGGAGCCTTTACCTTTATTTACTTGTTGCAGTCCACTTGTTTCCTGTTCCCCCATGAGATTCCCCCCCCCACTCTTAATTAGCAGGAGTCAAGCATCCATGCCTGAAAAGAGGACTGAAGACTTGGCAGGGAGTCTGACTCCGTGAGCCTCGCTGGTCTCTTTCTGTTTCCAGGGAATTGGGTTGCAGGGAGCACTTGGAAACTGAGGAAAATGATTCACAGCTCGAAAAAAGCAATTATGGAAGGGGCAAATGGGTGCTTGCTTATTTTATATGAAGGAGAACTGAAACCACATTTCCAAAACGTTTATTTTAAAAAATGTTCAGGTTATGTTTCCGTATCTTTAAATGGCCAACTCCAGGTTAATTTAGGGATGGGGGGAGGGGGTTTCTCTCTCTAAGTCTCACAGTTTTGCAAATTGGTTGTTTACACCTTTTTTATTCTAAAGCCAGAGGCCTGGTAAAAGTTTCACAGTATCAAACTCTCCTTGCCTTGCACCTGAGACAACTCTCTCTGGTATTTATTTGAACAATTCTATCTGTAGTGAGCACTGGAGAGAGAAAAGCAATACATGATTACATCCCCTATTTATTAATGTAAGAAATGCAAAGGAAGGAAGGAAAAGATGAGATATTTTTCTTTAAAAATGTAATGTCTTTGTGTTAGTCATACTGATACATTCTCATTTTGAAAATATTAAAAAAATTGGCTCGGCCATCTTGTTTAGAGCTGACAGAGGAGCATGCAGCTACGGGGCTGTTTAGCATCCTCAAGGCCCTCCCGCCAACTTTTAATTAATTTTTTAATGCCAAATTTTAACCATCTTTGTTCTATTTTAAATTTTTATACTCAAGTTTTATGTTTTAAACATTTTATTTGGACACTGATCAGAGATCCTCTATGATAGAGATGGACAGTTTCTAAATATGATAGATAGATAGATAGATAGATAGATAGATAGATAGATAGATAGATAGATAGATAGATAGATAGATAGATAGATAAAAATACATTAAATGCCTAAAGAAGTAAGCAATATTCACATACCACCAAAGATATCCCCTTATACTGCTGCTTTGAAAGCATGGTTTGGCTTTATGAATGTAGCTGGATAGTTTTAGCAGGTAAAATTCATTTGGGTGTCAGTCTTTTGCTGTTATTATTTTCTGCTACGGGCTATAAAGAAAGATTAACATCAGACTGAATCATCAAGCCAAATTTCTCAAGCTCTTGGTATCAAACCAAGCAGGTTTCTTTTTTAAATTGGTTCCTTGATTTGAGTCATGTTACTGCTGTTGGAGGGCATGTGAGAGGCCCAAAGGAATGTCATTTGAACTAATGAAACAGACTATCTTTGGCAGAAGGTATGTTCCTGAGATGTTTTTCAGAAGGTGCTGAAGTAAATTAGCTATACTGGCTGTTACCTTACGGTGCAGTTAGTTTTCTTGAAAGAGGTAGAGCAACCTGGTGCACCTAAATAATTTGTGTGCTTTGACTTTGAATGTACCTAACTGCAGTCCAACTCCTGGCAGATCACCATATAAAACAGTGATGACTAACTTTTTCTGGACCGAGTGCCCAAAGCGTGTAGGTGCACGCGTGAATGGGTGCACACGTGCCCGAATCCCCAAAATGCAATTTGCGTGTGGCCCCTGTGCATGTGCCCTGCCCCTGGGCATGGCACATGGCCCCCTGCATGTGCCCCACTCCTGCACATGTGGCCCTCCACATGCACGTGCAGCCCCCCGCATGTGACCCATCCCCCCCACATGCGCGGCAGAGACCTGACAACCAGCTGGCCGGCAGGAGGCGTGCATGCATGCGTGGTGGAGCTGAATTAGGGTGACAGCTTACGTGCCCAGAGAGAGGGCGCTGCATGCCATCTGTGGCACGCATGCCATAGGTTCACCATCACGAATATAAAACAATGCTAATGCCATTAAATAAATAGAGATATAGTAAAGCCTAATGAATGAAATGGCGAATCCAGATTACTTCATCAGAATATATATATCTGACATACAACAAACATATATACCATGTTTCCCCGAAAATAAGACCCTGTCTTATACTTCTTTGAACCCTGAAATAAGCGCTTGGCCTTATTGCCATGCACACAAAAGCCCGATTGGGCTTATTATCAGGGGATGTCTTATTTGGGGGGAAACAGGGTAACAAGGAGTCTCCATCCATTCTATCCATTAAAAACAGTCACGTTTTTAATGCCTTCTGGAACACTCTCAGAGTAGAAATCATTTCAAGTCTCAGCGGTGACCTTATTCCAGAGGACAGGTGCCTCGATGGAGAAGCTGAGTTTCCTAGATCCCCAAAGATCTACTGTAGGTATATAGTACCTAGTACCTGACAGTATATAATCAAAGGGATTTGGATTGTTCCCACTCTGTTGTCTCTTACTGGCTGGGCAGAATTCACAAAAAATAGGCAATCCCTCAAGTAATAGTAGCTTCAAACTCTGCAGACTTCATGGATGATAAATAGCACCTTAAGTGGCCTTTGGATATACCCTGTACCCAATGGAACTCACTCACAAGGCTGTCACATGGGAATATCAAGGCAGGCCAATTATAGTTTGAGGTGCTGCATTCTGGACTAGTTGAAGATTAAGATTAAGTGGCTTTCAAGATCACTCCCATGTGGAGTGCATTGTAGTAGTTAAGATGTGACATGACAGAAGGGTGACTGTGGGACTGTTTGGAGAGCCACTGCTTGAGGTGCTGAACTGATTGTATTCCAATTCTGCATTTCTAGCATGCATTCTGACATGACAAAAATGTGTCTGTTACATAATTGTGGGATTTTTTTTTACAAGTTTGTTTGCATGAAAAGCAAAAAGTATATATCTAATAGAAATATTTGGACACATGTACATCCATTACTGTCAGTTATAAATAAATAATTCAATTCAATAATAATAACTCAATTCAATTTGAATAAATAATTGAAATAATTCAATTTCCAAATCAGTCAGCATATATAATACAAAATATATATTAATAAACATTTTCTTCCAAAATTCACATGTATTGAAGCATTTTGCCTCAATGCCAGATTTCTAAATATATTTCTTAAGTTCCTTATATATATATATGAATATGGTTACAGTTTATGCACTAAAAAACTCAAAGCAAAATTCAGGGAATGTAATTTAATTTTGTATACTTGTATGTGAATGTACAATACATCTCTGTGACAAAATGGGGTTGAGGGGTACCCCGGACCGTGAACCAGCTCATGAGTAAACACACTGAGACTGAAATGATTCTGACAGAGGCGTCTTGTGTAAAAATATAATTTACTTTAAAACATTTAAAAGGCACTATGTCTTTAAGAAAACACATTAAAAACAAAGTCTTATCTGAGTATGTGAAACAAGGCTATCTCCCTAGATCCCTCTCCACAATACCAAAGCAGTTCACAAAAGAATAAAGCTAGCATGAAGGTAAGCAGCTTCGGCGTCGATACATCATCAAGGCCATCATGGTGGGAGCAGCACGAGCTTCACAGCTGAAAGTCACCTGAAGTAAAAACAGTTCAAAAAGCAAACATTGCTTGAAGCTTGTGGGAGGAAGAAGGTCCAGCAACAGCAGTCCCGATGATAGCTTGCGTGCTACAAAACAGCAAAAGGCAAGCATCCGTGGGAGTCTCTCTGTAGCGGCATCTGGAGTCCTTATCTGCATTCTTCTCCCATCTGCGGCATTACAACAAGCTTCCTGCAGGAGCTGTGCATTTAGGCCTAGGTCAGACTAGGCCCGAGTAGCAAGCAAAAGGTCCTTGCTTATATTGGGAGTCAACCTGCAATTAACTAGGGCGGGGAAGGCTTGCAGGTAATTGGCAACAGCAGATGGCTTGATTAAAACCATACTGTTTGTGAGTAGGCAGATAGCCACAGCAATCCTGGAAACACTCGTGACAATCTCAGAGACACCAGTGAGCCATGGTGGTGTTGTAGTTAAGGCACCAGGCAAGAAACTCGGAGATCCTAAGTTCTTGTTCTGTCTTAGGCAGAAAGACAGCTAAGAGACCTTGAGCCAGTCATTCTCTCTCAGCCATAGGAAGAAGGCAATAGCAAACCACTTCCAAAATCTTGCAAAGAAAAGTTGTCAGTCGCCAGAAGACTAAAAGGCATTAAAAAATTACACATACTCATACTCTCTAACACACACACACACACACACACACACACACACACACACACACACAGAAGTATATATCTGTACATTAAAAAAAATTATTTTTGTAACAGATTTTTGTTAGTCTGGAATATTTTACTTGGTTCAGCTGCCTCAGCTACTAATTTTCAGAGTTTTAATTCCAACTTAACTTCTATGAACCTCATTCCACATTTTAGAGGTTCCTGCAGTGGTGTGCATTAACATGCCTATCGTTAGTCACATTTTAGGTTTTTTTTCATTTTGTTCGTTCGAATTTGCAATTTTTGTTTGATGAATAAATAAATAAAAATAAATAAATATCTTTAAGAAGACCTTCCACAATGAAACAGAAAAAAGAGAGGTCATAGCAATATCAGATTTATATATCGTTTTACAGTGCTTTACAGCCCTCTCTAAGCAGTTTACAGAGTAAGCCTATTTCCCCCAACAATCTGGGTCCTCATTTCACCGATCTCGGAAGGATGGAAGGCTGAGTCAACCTTGAGCCTGGTGAGATTCGAACTGCCAAATTGCAGGCAGCCGGCAGTCAGCAGAAGTAGCCTGCAATACTGCATTCTAACCACTGCACCACCGTGGCTCAACAAGGGAATTGTCTGGTTGAGGACATGGTGGCTGGTGGTTCATATTGAATACCTAGTAAGCTGTTACTGAAGTATGTCACTCTGGGAAAGATATTCTTAAAGCACTTGAAAATCAAGCTGAACCAGTTTAAAGATACCATATGGATGTGGCTGACATTAATCAGACAGATGTGATACAGATTAAGTCATATCAGAATTCTTTTGCAGGCTTCCTTAATCTACACATGTGAATCATTTTCTCTCTCTTCTTTTGTAAATATTGCAGCAAAATCTCTTACTATTTTGAAATGGGAAGCTCATGAAAACACCATTACATGGTACACTAAACCATTAGTATAAGCCTTCTGTACAGAATCTAATAGCTTCATCCCTATAAAATCCATCAAGAAAATCCTTAGTTCCACCCCACCCACTCTCACAACCAGGTATATGACCTAATTCCATTCTTCTCCCAAAATTCACTTCTGTTATGCTGAATAGATATTTATTAGCAGTGGTATTAAGTTCACCTGAATGTATGAGGAGAAGCTTCAGTATTTTATTGCAGTACTTCACATAGAAGAATTCAAGATCTAGCTCCAGATAACCTCTATTCCAGTTCACCATCTTACAATTTTTATTTTGTGAACAAGTGTCTATATCCTTTTTTATTTCCTGCCAGAATTGTTTGCTGGTCTTGTGGTAACTTGAAGATAGCTCAACAAAACCCGGCCCAACCCTTGACAAAGCCTTAGAATAGCTCTGCAAGACTAAGTTCCAAACTCTTTTGTTCCTCTAAAGTTTAAACAAGATTTAAGCCACACCTTCAGTTTTTCTTCAATTGAAAGTCCCCGCTTTCAGCAGAAAACCTTATTGCCAAGCTCATGAAAAAAAAATTATTTCCGTGGAGTCCTTGGTTCTCTCTGAGCTTGATTGTTTGCTTGCAGATAGCAATAGCAATAGCACTTAGACTTACAGTATATACCTCTTCACAGTGCTTTACAGCCCTCTCTAAGTGGTTTACAGAGTCAGTATATATTGCCATCTGGGTCCTCATTTTACCCACCTCGGAAGGATGGAAGGCTGAGTCAACCTTGAGCCTGCTGAGATTTGAACTGCCAAATTGCAAGCAGCCGACAGGCAGCAGAAGTAGCCTGCAGTACTGTGCTCTAACCACTACACCACAATGGCTCAGATATTCATTCATTCATTCATTCATTCATTGGAATTTGTCAAACAAAAACGAGAACAAAAATAAGAGAATAAAAATACAATGGCAGGGACGATAGGCATGTTAGTGCACCTATGCACGCCCCCTCTACTGACCACTTAAGTATGAAATAAGGTCCACGGGAATTAATTTGTGACTGCAACTGTGAAAATTTGTAGCTGAAACAACTGAATCACGTAGGGCATTCCAGACTTTGACAACTCTATTACAGAAATCGTATTTTTTAGAGTCAAGTTTCGTATGATTTACATTCAGTTTAAAGTGGTTGTTCGCGGGCATATTATTGCGATTAAAACAGAAAAAGTCATTTATAGGTAAAACATTACTATGTATAATTTTGTAGGTAATACCTAGGTCTGACCCAAGCAAAGCAGTTCTAAGTTATCCAAAGTGAGAATTTCGAGCCTAGTACCATAAGGAATTCTATTGTGTACAGAAGAGTGCAAGACTTTTCTCGTGAAGCACTTCTGAAGTGCTGAGTACGCTCGATTGTACTGATGTCAGATATATGGTGGGGATTCCAAACAGTTGAACAATACTCTAAAATTAGTCTAGCAGAAGTTTTAATAGCTCTAATTAGCAATACAATGTTTCCAGAAATGGCAGAAATTAAGTTTACAACTTTTAATGCTTTTTTAGCAATGCTGTTACAGTGAACTTTAGAGCATAAATCGTCTGAGATAAGTACACCTAGGTCCTTAACAAAGTGAAGGCCATCTGTTAGATCAATGCCACCTAGCTTATACTTGACATTCTAATTACGTTTACCAATATGTAAGGCAGAGCATTTATTAATGGAAATTTGAAGTTGGCGGATAGATGACCATTCAGACACCTAGTCAAGATCACTTTGCAAAACAACAGAATTATCCGTAGAATTGAATAATTTGATGTCGTCGGCAAAAAGAATGCAATTGCTTTTAAGTTGCTGTAGTGTTACCCAACTAAGTAACATCTTCAGTGCCAGGTAATCATCCTCAGTGAGCACTGATGATGCTACCTAGACAGATAATGAAACATCTGCAAGCAAACCACCAAGCTCAGACACCACCAAGGACTCTCTAGTTCAAACCTGAGCTACACAGATTTTCTTCTATTGAAAGAAATTTGTGCTTAAGAATTGGGGCAAGGAACTATTTTCATTGCCTTAACAGTCATTAATGTATAATAAAAGATATGCACAAAGCTAACCCTATGCAATATATCTAACAACAGCCTTCCCCCCCCCAAGCTGACAGTTCTCCCATTTGCAACACAAATTGTGCATCTGTATTCTAACTGATGAGCTTACTAAGGTGTGACCAGAATCTTTATTGAAATCTACAATTTTTCCGAGCTCAGATGTGCATTGTAAATAAGAATGTGTTCTAATCTCTGGGGTTGGTAAAGCATAGCAAAATCAAAAGCAGGTTGTTGGGAACATTATTGTTAAGCATTATTTAAAATAAAAGATTGCTCACATATTTAGGGGTTTCGGTTATAATAGTTTCTCCTCAAACTAATCAGCTAGCATTCTGGCTAGTGATTTATTTGTTTACTTGGTTTATATAGCTGCCCTCTAGACAAACAATTCAGGGTGGCATAGGAGTAAAAATAATGAAAACACATAGAAATGAAAAATCACAAAATACAATAAAAGCATAAAGTAAATTATCCCAGAGGCATTTCAACTATTGAACAAGAGCCGAGGTGATGCAGTGGTTAGACTGCAGTACTGCAGGCTATTTCAGCTGACTGCTAGCTGCAGTTTGGCAGTTCTAATCTCACCGGCTCAAGGTTGACTCAGCCTTTCATCCTTCCGAGGTGGGTAAAATGAGGATCCAGATTGTTGGGGGCAATAGGCTGACTCTGTAAACTGCTTAGAGAGGGCTGTAAAAGCACTATGAAGTGGTATATAAGTCTAAGCACTCTTACTATTGCTATATCGTACCAGATGGGTTAGAAAATTAAGGAGGAAAAAACGGTCTCAAAGCCTTACAAGGGGCAGGCAGGGTTGTGGCCATCCAGTTTTTTGGGGGGGATACTATTGGGGGAAGGAACAGCAACAGAGAAGACATATCTCTGGGTCCTGTAAGATGACATTGCTGAAGGGACAAAAACTGGAACATACCATTCCTGTTAGATCTTTCTGGATAAGCAGAGATAATTGAAGACAGGTAGACCTGAAAATAAGCAGGCCCTGTGCCATAATAACAAGCATTTTGAATTGCAACAGAAATCCACTGGCAACCAGTGCAGTTTGCAAAGTAACAGTTTTACAGGGGCATGTCAAGTGCACCTATAACTACAGGCACTCCTACATTCTGGATCAGCTGTAGCTTCTGGGTGGTACTTAAAGATAACTCAATGTAGATAATATTGCAGTATTCCAGATAAGAAGTGACCAAGGCACGTGTAATCAGGAGTAACCACAGCAAGCAGGGGCTGAGATGTATAATTGCATATCAAAAACACAGTGGTGATAGTTAATCCCATGCAGATAAATGATTTCATCCAGTAGCCTCATGCAAATATTAAATAGGAATGGGAAGCAAGCTCTAAGGTACCACACAAATTTAAAAGCTGAGGGCTAGATCTCTCCCCCCTGCATCAATATTTATTGGTATTAACTTGGAGGAAAGACAATCCAGTGCCTCTCTCTCCCAATCCTCTGAGCCACTTTAGAAGGATATCACACCCTCCTTAATTCAGACTGAGACTGAGTCACCTTCTTGCACAAGAATGAATTCATCACCATCTAGACTTAAACATCCTTGACCAATCAGGCGGAATATGAATGTGATCATACATACAGCTCAGTGGTGAAATCCAAATTTTTTTACTACCATTTATGTGGGCGTGGCTTGGTGGGTGTGGCAGGGGAAGGATACTGCAAAATCTCCATTCCCACCCCACTCCAGGGGAAGGATACTGCAAAATTCCCATTCCCTCCCACTCCTGGGGAAAGGATATTGCAAAATCTCCATTCCTACCCCACTCTGGGGCCAGCCAGAGGTGGTATTTGCCAGTTCTCGGAACTACTCAAAATTTCTGCTACCGGTTCTCCAAACTGCTGAAAATTCTGCTACTGGTTCTCCAGAACCTGTTAGAACCTGCTGGATTTCACCCCTGATACAGCTGTAAAGTCTCTATCCATGTCCACAGGACTTCAAACTCATCCTAGATCAGGGTCTCCAACCTTTGCAACTTTACGACTTGTGGACTTCAACTCCTAGAATTCCTCAGCCAGCGCATGCTGGCTGAGGAATTCTGGGAGTTGAAGTCCACAAGTCGTAAAGTTGCCAAAGTTGGAGATCCCTGTCCTAGATTACCACACTAGACTTGTGCTCATCAAACTAAACAGAGTCTGTACTACTGGAATCCAGCTCTCAACAAATCTCAGTCATTTAATCTGCTAGATGCCTCAAAAAAATATTACCACAGCAGCTTTTTCAAATGATTTTCCAACCTGCTCCTCCCTAGGAGAGAACCAATTACTTCAAACGGAGCTTCTGAGAAGCAAGCTGTAGATGCGGTAAGAAGAAAAATACTTATGTTTTGCCATTCTTTTCACCACAATAAAAATCTTTAATAAAAGCTGTTAACCAGGCTCACTTTTCATCTTCTTTCAGCAATGGTTTCAAGGGTGTCTTCTCAGAGTGTCTCCGGAAATCAGGGCTCCTCTAGGATCCTCCTGCAGAGAGGGGTTATACAGTTATCTGGAAGGAATTTTGGTCTTGTGGGTTTTGATGCAGTGGGCAGGATTCTCATGACTGTTACCTCAGCCATCTGTGTGGCTGAGGTAACAGTTGTGTCCTTCCTAGTTGGCTAAGGCATTTCAACCAGTGGTAGTATTCAGCTGGTTCTATCCAGTTCAGGCAAACCAGTAGCGGCGGCTGCAGGAGACTCCTCCTACCTGCCTGGACATCATCACGTCCTGTTTTTTATGCTCTGCCCATGCGCGGAAGGCTCTGAGCATGCATGGAGGTGGCGCGTATGAGCAAAGCGAGCCAGAATGCGTGCACTCACATTTGTGAACTGGTAGTGAAGGTAAGTGAATACCACCCCTGATTTCAACAGGTGACATGTGATTGGGTTCTCGTAGTGGTGAACTCCACCTTAACAAGATACATATAAACTGGCTGATTTGTCCCAATCTTAACTCACTTCTTGTGCACTCAATACTAGAGGCCTAAAAAAATCAGCTATCTTCATATTGCAGACATCAACACATGCGTATCACCACCCATCATCCACTTTCCAAGGGACTAATCAGGACCATAAAAATAACTCACTCCAGCCAACCTACAAAGAGTGATCTGACAGAGATACCATTATTGTTGTTGCCATGGTGGGTGGGGTGGATTTTTTTAATGGATTTTTATTATGCGATGGATTTTTAAATGATGTAAGCTGCATGAAGTCACCCATATGTGAGTTGGGCAGCTATATAAATTTGGAGAAGAGAAAGGAAAGGAAGGGAAGGGAAGGAAAAGGAGGAGAGGAGAGGAGAGGGGGAGCGGAGGGGAGGGGAGGGGAGGGGAGGAGAGGAGAGGAGAGGAGAGGAGAGGAGAGGAGAATTCTATATTGGCCAAGTGTGATTAGACACACAAGAAATTTCTCTTCAGTGCATAAGCTCTCAGTGTACATACAAGAAACAAGTAATAAATCATGATCATAATCATAATACATCACAAGCAGTGGTAGGTTGCCCCCGGTTCTGTGGAACCGGTAGTAAAACCGGTGGGAGGCTCCGCCCACCGATCCCGACATCATCAAAATGCTTCTGCACACGCAGCCCCATTGCAAACCAGTAGTAAAGGTAAGTAGAACCCACCCCTGATCACAAGTAATAAAAAATTAAAATTGCCCTTCCCTCTGCCATTTCCCATCCAGAGGGAAAACAGAGTCACAACCATTCTTCCAATATTAATTTTTTTGCCCAGGATACTCAGTTTAAAGACATAAAAAAGATTTCTTGTGAAATCTAATGAGTTGCTGAACCAGAAAGTATCACTACACAAATTTCAGTTGGTAATTGGAGTTGGGAGCCAAACTGGGTGGATGTGGTTTCAGGAAAAAAAAAATCAGGAAATTTTTGCAAACAGTGCAGCAATTAAAAAAAAACACACACCAAGCAAACGTGATTTTGGAGGCAATGGCAATGGAAGTTTCTTTGCGACAACTAGCTAGCTACTGACTGCTATTCCTCTATGGATACAACACTGTTGTTTTTATTTTTGCATTGGGGATATAAGCAAAATCCAGGATTTTTGTCTGAAACATTGTGGTGTGTAAAAATGAGATCAGCTATGCCATGAATGCAAGCACTGGATGGAATCTATTATCCCTTTTCTCCGCAGTCAGAAATTCACAAAACAAACCTCAGTCATCCATAAAAAATGGATCCAAAAAGAAGGTAAGTTTCTGACAGTTGTGTAAATGAGCTTAAACCAAGAGCTTAGAGAAGGGAAATGTATACAGCAGGGGGGAAAAAAAGCAAACATTAGATTAAATAGCTTAAAAAAGATTTTCTCAGAGAAAATTATGTTTAAAACTGCATAACTTAGTGGAAGTTATGGAAGATTTGTGAAGCTTCTAAAGTTGCAATATTTTTCTAGATTTAAACAAACAAACAAACAAAAAAAGGCCATGGGAAATATATTCCGTAGAACACAAAGTTGCCTTACTACCACAAAGAGTCAAATGGGCCAGAGTTTAAGGTTTTTTGGATGGGGTGGGGGTAGGAGTGGGGAAGAAGGGCTATTTTATTGAAGATACCAAAAAAGGAGGGAAAATAAGGGAGAAAGCAAAAGATACAATGAAGAATTAAAAAAAATAAATAAATCTTGGGAGTATAGGTAGACCATGACTGATAACAGTTCGTTTAATGACCGTTCAAGGTTACATCATCACTGAAAAAAGTTACTGGTGGTGGTTTTTCACACTTGTGACCAGGGTGGGCTTCAAATCCTTTAGCAATGGGTACGCTGCCCCTAGTCGGCCGCCTGCACCACAGCAGGGGGGTGGGGTGCTTTTGCCCTCCCCAGGCTCCGGAGGCTTTGCTCGAGCCTCCGGGAGGGCAAAAGCAACTTCCCCCGGGCTCCAGAGGCCCTCTGGAGGCTGAAAACAGGCCCGTTTCTGGACTTCCAGAACCTCCGGTAGGCCCATTTTTTGCCCTCCCAGACCTTCCAACCAGCCCCTGCACTTACCTGGAATGATGAACGGGCCATGTGGAGACTCCTGGGAGGGGCAGGGCAGGAGGGGAGGGGAGGGGCAGGGTGGGTGTGGCCAACCAGAGGTGGAATTTGGGGGTTCACCGAACCCCAGCAATCCTTGGCTAGAGGATCGCCTGAACCCTGCCAAACCCCCAGGAGCACATCCCTCTTATGACTATTGCAGCATCCCATGGTTACATGATCAAAATTCGGATGAGTGCAACAGGTTCATATTTATGATGGTTGCACTGTCCCGGGATCATGTGATCACCTTTTGTGACTTTCTCACCAGCAAAGTCAATGGGGAAGCCAGTTTCACTTAACAACCGTGTTACTAACTTAACAACTGCAATGATTGACTTAACAACTGTGGCAAGAAAAGTCGTGAAATGGAGCAAAACGCATTTAACAAATGTCTCACTTAGCAACCTAAATTTTGAGCTCAATTGCAGTTGTAAGCTGAGGACTACCTGTATAGAGGCCGGTGCATTCATGTATAATTAACCAGGAATAAATTTATAATCTTAAGAGAAATATAAATATTCCAAACATCCGTTTCCTACACCATTTCCCAGATGTACAGCTCCAGGTAACCTTTTTGTTAATATCATTAGTAACTGAGGACCAAGTCTAAATAACTTTATCTTCATTATAGGGATTTCATATAAGATGTTTGTTGTAGTATTAATATTTCATCCAGAGCAATTGACATAATTACAATTATGTAAAACCGTTCATTATCTAATTACACAAATGATATACATTGACACAAACGATGCTAATTACATCAATGGCTCAGACAGAGTTCAGAAACATCATACTTGTCTGTCTGAGCCATTGATGTAATTGTGACAGATTTGATCTACTGCATCCGATCTGTTAAATGAGCGCACTAAATCAAGATTTCCCTGTACTACTAATTCAATAAAAGATGTATTTTTGTGTCTCCATATATCGTGCTTCAAAACCAGGCAACTAACCAGGGGACTTGAATCGATTTCATATGTGCTGTTAGGAAACAGATAATGAAGCAACAGCAGGCCTCACTGTGAGAAACGGTTGAGATATTTTTCCAATTTTGTCTCAAACTTTCAATCCCTGCCCCCCAAAGATGTTTCAATCCACTCACAATTTGGATAACCAAGAAACTGTACAATTTGTATAGTGTAATTACATAGACTGTTGCCACTTATGAATTATCTTCACTATCAATTCTTGATGATAAATAAAGGATTTATTTGCCACAACGAGTTTCAATGAGATTCATAAACCTTTCAGGAGAATCTCCCATGGTTCGTATGAGGGTTTCATTTAATATTGATGAGGTGTCATTGCTTGTAAATGAAGCAAATGAAATCAATCAGATTCATCTAGCTTTGTTCTGCATCTGAGAAAAAGAAAAATCATGTCTTATTAGAAAGCTGATACAAACAAGCCTCAAAATGGATCTGGTTTGCAATTGCAGTCACATAAAAATAATGGAATGGACATTATGCCCTTCTTTGGAACGATGAACTTGGGTTTACATATTTACTTTAACAAAAAAAAAAAAAAGGAGGAATGTACATTTCACATTAATGTTCCTATTCTAAATTTTTGGGGGATTGTAGAAGACAAAGCATTGGCGTTGTGTGATACTCACAATGGGATTCTCAAAATCTCATTGGGACAAGCTAATGGGGTGTGTCTCAAAGATAGAGGAGCAAGAATACTTTTAGAAAGCTATAAAAATCTGCAGAAAAACAGTGGCAATGCCAGATGAGGATTTTTGCCCTCTTTTCTCTGGGGAAAATATTCATATTTGCTCTTTTTTAAAAAAAAAAAAAGTCCTCAGAAAACCTCTATGTACTAATGACCTCAAGTACATTGTGAGGTATGTTGTACTAAAGGCCAATCTCAATATTTAGAATAGCAGAGTTGGGAGAGACCTTGGAGGACTTCTAGTCCAACCCAGGCAGGAAACCCTATACCCGTGATGGTGAACCTATGGCACGCATGCCACAGGTGGCACATGGAGCCATATCTATGGGCACGCAAGCGTTGCCCTAGCTCAGCTCCAGCACACATCTACATGCCGGCCAGCTGATTTTCGGGCCTTCCAGGCCCACTGAGCAATGGGCCATTTCCTGCCTGCGGAGGGCCTTGGAGTGGGTGGGGGAGGCCGTTTTCACCCTCCCCAGACTTGAACAAAGTCGCTGGAGCCTGGGGAGGATGAAAAACGGACTTACCAGGCCCACCAGTAATATTTTTGCCATCGCGTGACAAAAGCAAGGGGAGCAAGGGGGGGGTGTCACACGCGCATGCATGGGGAGGGGCCGGGCAGGGGGCATTGAACTTTGGGTGTGAGCACGAGCATGTGCGAACCCCCGTGCTCCCCCTGCTTTTGGCATGCAACAGCAAAAAGGTTAGCCATCCCTGCCGTATACCATTTCAGACAAATAGTTGTCCAATCTCTTCTTAAAAATTTCCAGTATTGGAGCATCCACAACTTCTGGAGGCAAGTTGTTCCACTGATTAATTGTTCTAACTGTCAGGAAATTTCTCCTTAGTTTAAGGTGACCAGACGTCCCGCTTTTGGCGGGACAGTCCCGATTTTTAGCAATTTGTCCTGCGTCCCGTAGCATTTTAAAAAAGTCCCGATTTTTCATTCTGCCTCCTGAGTCCTGGCTGCCTCCTGAGTCCCAGCTGATGGCTAGAGGGGAAAAAAACTGTTTAAACTCTTGCTGCGGGGCTTCAAAGGGCCGCCCTACAGGTGATCAGTGTAAAGAGTTCCTGGAGCAGATTTTTTTTCCCCTAGCTATGCTGAAAAAGCGAAAGCGAAAGCAGGGTCTTTCCTGCAACATGACAAAATGAGGCAGAGAGAGATTTCTTTTTCTTTTTCCTCACCAAAAAAGGTAGGTGCAAAACTGCAAACAATGGGAAATTTAGGAGGAGAGTTAAAGATTTTAAAACACAAAAGAAAAAAAGCTCTATTTAACTACAGAATTGTAATAATTGAGATACTATTAATTGTATATTGTGTTGAAAGCAGAAATGGTTAAGTTGTGGTTTGGAGGAATATATGGGGGAAATTATTTGGTTTATTATTATTGGTAAATATAATTAATTGATTTGTAAGAAATTGGATTGCATGGAAATAATTGGAATATTCATGTTCATATTGATTAATATACAAAAATGATAGTTATATAACTAATTGATTTATATTAAAATGTTGAATTTGTATTAAACAACTGTATTACATAATTACATAATTAACCAATGTGAGGATGGATATAAAAATAGATGACAATGGGAAGGGGTATAATATAGAATAGAAGGGAAAAATTGAATTTGATTACGATTAGAGATGAGGATGAAGGGTAATATTGTTTTTTAAAAAAAAATAGATGAGTAATAAATATGGGAAAAAGGAAATATAGAAATTGTAAATTTAATTGAAATGACTAAACACTGTTTAAATTTGTGAACCAGCCAAATATTCTGTTCAAAAAAAATACATTGTATGTTTGTATGTGTGTTTCTAATTATTGTTATTTATTCATATTTGTTCTCTTTTATTCTTTAAAGTTTAACAATTCATTCTTTATCTTAATATCTTTATATTTGTTTGGGGTTGGCTTTCTTCCCTTTCATCTTTTTTATTGTACAGCAATCTTTCTCCTCAAACCTACCACCTCTCTCTTTTCTTTCCTTCTTACTTTCTCTTCCCCCCACCCTCTTCTTCTCCTCCCTACTTCCTCTTCCTTTCTCCTTCTCCTCCTCTCTTCCTCCCTCTCTTACCCTCACTCCTACTCTAATTTCCCTTCCCTTCCTTCATCCTCTCTATTGCTGTACCCTTTTGTGCATATGGACTACTCAGAGGGCTGAAAAAGTTATTTTTGACTGGTCCTCACACTTTTGACCAGTCCTCGAACTTACGACTGTCCTCACATTTTATATTTTTGCCCTATCTTGTCATCATGGTGAAGAGAAGCAGTTGTGAAATGAGTGACATGGTTGTTAAGAATGCTCCACGGGCATAAATGTGAGGATGGTCATAAGTGTGAGGACCAGTCAAAAGTGCGAGGACCTGTCAGAAATGACTTTTTTCAGCCCTCTGGTTAGTCCTTTTGTGCATATGGACTACTCAGAGGGCTGAAAAAGTTATTTTTGACTGGTCCTCGCACTTTTGACCAGTCCTCAAACTTACGACTGTCCTCATGTTTTATGTTTTTTGCCCTATCTAATCACCATGGTGAAGAGAAGCAGTTGTGAAATGACTGACATGGTTGTTAAGAATGCTGCACGGGCATAAATGTGAGGATGGTCATAAGGGTGAGAACCAGTCAAAAGTGCGAGGACCTGTCAGAAATGACTTTTTTCAGCCCTCTGAGTAGTCCCTATATACATAGCCATCGCCACCCGGTCATATGACCAGCTAGCCATGCCCACCCAGTCACATGACCTCCAAGCCACGCCCACAAAATAAGCCACGCCCACAATGGTGTCCCTCTTTACCAATGTTAAAATCTGGTCACCTTACCTTAGTTCTAGGTTGCTTCAGTCTTTGATTAGTTTCCATCCATTGCTTCTTGTCTTCTTGCCTTCAGGTGCTTTGCAGAATAGCTTGACTCCCTCTTATTTGTGGCCACCCCTGAGATATTGGAACACTACTACCATGTCACCCCTACTCCTTCTAGACATACTCAATTCCAGCAACCATTTCTTCATATTTTAGCCTCCATTCCCCTATGGCAAATGATTCCATAGCCTGTTTTCATAGCTTATCAAATAGGTTGGGGAAAGTGTTGATGAAAAGAGGAAAAGTAAAGCCAATTTGCCATTCCTAATTTCAATTTCTGAAAATTTTCACTTAAAATCATGGGAGACTTTTCTGTTTCGCTATTGGATAACATCTACCATAACCTCTGAACTCTTAGTTTTTGACAAAGTAATAAATTCATTTAATTTGGGGGAAAATAGACAAAGAAACCCATCCATGAACTATTATTTTTTCACAAGTCCTGTTAATGCTTAAAATCCCAAACTATCCAGACGTGTTATGGGTTCAGTGACTAGTTCTCAATGTTGTGGTGGCCCTGCTGTTCTTTTTTATAGTAATTTTACTAAAGATTGCAATTTAAAAGATAAAATCTAATATAAACTAAGAAAAATAAAAACCGCAGAAAAGAAAAAAATAGAAAGGAAAATTAAAAAGGACAAAAGGACAAGGGTGTAGTAGGAACAAACTAAAGAAGTTATAAAGAAATGACTTCTCCCTTCATCACAACTAGTATAAACAATTTTAGTAATTTATCACCTTCTCTTAAAATACAACAAACTATCTCCTCTCCCTGTAATTATCTACAAACAAATCCTTAAAACTTTGTTGTTTAGTCTTGGTCAGCAACGTTCTTAAAGGTTACTGGAGATAACAACGTATCTTTTTTAACTTTGATCAAATAAACCAAATTTTTATTCCTTTACCTTTTACAATCTTGATTTTTAATCGTTTCACATAATATCTAGAACTTGATTTCTTTTCATTTTTTCTTTGTGCCTTCTCATAAAATTCTTCAAAATTTTAATAAGTCTCCTTTGTAAATCTAATAAAGGAAAGTTATCCAGGTCACTCTTTTGGTGTGTTATTGGTATATCCTTTTTAATTATCATATTAAGACATCAGCCAGTTTTATTTGTGTGCCAGTATAGCATCTTTTTCCATATCATTCTTGTAGCCTGTCATTTTGAATTCCACTTTCAGATCAGTCTCAGTCCTATCTGTTCCTCTTGTTCCTATTCCTTTTCTATAATATCTTTTAAGAACAGTCTGCCTATAATGGTAGACTCTTAAAATTAAATTCTGGGTCCATTGTTTATTATATCCCTTGATATGTCCAATGTTAAAATGTTCTGCCCCATCCTGTATTAGTAAGTAAAGTTTAAGTGCTTTTCTACTTTAATTGTAATCTTTAGTTCTTCCTGGTTCCCTCTAGTGTCTAATCTTTAAAGTCACATTTTATTATAGTAACTCTTAAAAATCCAAAACAACAATATTTTCCCATGGGAAGGATTTTTGTAATTAATCTCAGAATTTATTTTTTTTAAATAGTTTTTATTAAATAGTTTTTTTAAATTTCCACATCGGTATACATCCATTATATATCTATTTCTCCCCCTTACATCAATTTACCTTTGTCTATACATGTGGTTCCATTGTTTTTTGTACATATTAACAGTGATATACTAAATTATAATCATTCATTTTGTCTCATTTCTATTTATACTGATTTGTTATTAATTTCTAACTCCTATATTTTCTTCATTTAATCTTTTCTTAACTTTTACACCTATCCTCTAATCATTTATAACATTCATTCCATACCACATAGTACTGTTTCTCCTTTATCTTTTATTCCTTTTGTAAGTCAATCCATATGTACACAATTTTATTTCAAATCTGTCTGGATCCTTAGTCCATTTGTAACTTTCCAAAATCAATGTTCTAATCACCCATTTGCTGTTTACTCCTTCCAGAAAAACTTTTTAAAAAATCCTTAAAGTTGTGCTTAAAACTTCTTTTGCTAAGCATTGAAGGAAGCTATATGGTACTATAAAACTTGTCATTCCAAAGTTTCTGAATAGCTGAAAAGCAGTTAACAAGCAATTTCTCAAAGAAAAGGAAATATGTGACCTGTGTCCATAAAAATGTCAATGATGGCTAGGGTGAAGATGGTGTTTCCTCATCTCCCAGAGTTTTAAATCCATTGGAGACTGCTGTCTCATGATAAGCTTTTGAGGAGGAATTGTCTGGAACACTTATTATCTTGTCTGGAGAGGAATTCCGAAGAACTGGTCCATTTGCTGGCTCTTTCTTCCAGTATGGACATTGGATCTTCTCTCAGCATAGCCATCTTCAGTTCACTATTTCTTCTCCGGTAAGTCTTCTAATGGACTTAACAGATTCCCCCTATCCAGAAAAGCATTGCACTGATGGCACTGCATGTGAACTTGTCTGATTAATAGAGAGTGGAAGCTGTTACAGTAGCAACCAAGAGGGTGTAATGTACAAGAGATGACTATTCTTTTAAACAATTCTAGAACATGTTGGTAATAATGGCCTTTCTCTCAGGTCTTGCAGGTTTATATTTTTTTCCTAGGTTTGGGTAAAGGCAGATTGGGGTAACCATGGCACCGAATGGCATGCTGGGAACTGTACTCCAACAGGTGGATGGGGTTTTAACCAAGACAAATGCAATTCAACTTAAAATAGAACATAAACATTAAAATGCAACATGTAATTTTAACAAGTTCTTAAATGCAATTAAATGTGTACCCTCTGATGAAACAGGAAACACACTAAAATGTGTGTTTGTAGGATTATTCCCCTAAATAAAATAAAAAAAAAACCTGTCCATTTCTATTCCATTAAAAAAAAAAAATCCAGATCAGCCAGCACTTTTTGAAGGGGTCCCAAAGGTGTTTTTTCAAAAGGCAACTGTGGTCGTCCCCCACCCCCCCAAAAAACCCCACTTTGGGACAACCATGACTTGGATGACTGAAAATCTCCATGGACATTTAGCTATGCACTTTGGAGGGGGTTATGTGGCTTTATAGAAGATTTGGGTGGCAGGTGCGGCTCTGGGGTTATTATATTTAGGAATCCGTATCTGTTTCTCATTCTGGAGAATAGATTTGTATCTCAACTATAGAAAGAGCTACAAATTGATTATCTGTTAGTTAAAAACAAAGTCTTTGTCACAGTTTACCATCTTCAGTTATCCAAAACTCCTGGGACATAGCGAATCCCTGCTGAGCCTATTAAAGTAAATCAAAATTGGTGCCCAAGCCCTTTTTACATTAATCAATAGCATTGGTTTAATCCTTTCCACCTCAAAGAGAGCAGCTGCTCTACCTTATCTTTAGAAAAAGATCAACCACTGATCTGAAAAATTATGGATCCATTGATTTACTGCTTATTAAGACGAAGTTACAGCTCTCTGAGCAGGAATCTGTCCAACTTGGAGGCAAGTAGGTGATCTATTGATTTTTCGAATAGTATTTAGAGAGAATAATTGAAAAGAAAAAAGAAAGGAAAAAAACCCAGGGATTTTAAAGGAATAATTTCATATTGTTTATAAGAAATTGAAAGTAGCTTTGCATTCTACCTCCACAACCAAGTTATAGCAATTATCCAATTATATAATATAATTCCCTCCCTGGAAAAGCAGACTGAAGAGTTATCAATCAAGACTGGATTGCTGATCCTAGCTTATTCAACTTGCATTTTGATGATCTGGTATACGGTATGTGTTTTTCCATTCCAGGTCTGAATTTAAATATCTACCAACCAACTTCTTCTATTATGGATAATTGAGTATTTGAAAACTTTATTTAGCATAGCTGACTGTAGTTTATCATTTTATAGAACTGATTAGAATTAGACATAAGGTCCCAGGGGAGGAGCCTATGAGATTTGTTAAAAAGTCAATAAGAGTTGAAATACTAAAAAGGGCAAGAGATGATGGATAGATAACAGAATATTTCTTAATATGGGATTTGTTTTATTAATGGTTAGAAAATAGAAGTAGAAATTAGAAATTGGGAAAATACTCTATGTATACTGCTACATAATACAGCACATTATTATTACTATGTATATGTAAATATTAGATGTTGAAAGATTATTACTATGTATGCGGAAATAATATTATTAGTATTATTATTATGTATAAAGTAAATTGACCCAGACCATACACTGTTCACCAAGCACCTATGATGTTAAAGAAAAAAGTATATATATATATATATATATATATATATATATATATATATATATATGTATATATATATGTGTGTATATATATATATATGTATATATATATATATGTGTGTGTATATATATATATATATGTGTGTATATATATATATATATTTGTTTTCTCAGGTTTTCGCGGGTGTTTGTATGTAGGTCTTTGGTTATTCGGGTCTTCTCCCACGTAAAATTGGAAGTGTCTTGGCGACGTTTCGACGAAGTCTCATTCGTCATCTTCAGGCTGGTGTTCTCGGCTTCGTGCTTCCAGGAGCAAGATAGCTCCTGGAAGCTCCTTTTGAAGATAGCTCCTTTTGAAGATAGCAAAGTCCACATTTTGGACAGAGGGGACCGCTGGTTTGAAAGAGGAGTCAAAGAGGCCATCTATGTCAAAATTGAACAGCCCTCCCTCAACAGAGAGGGAGGGATATGACATCATCTATCTCCAGTCTACAACACAGTCCTTTCAGCAGTTCCAAGAAGGCTCCACACCCATTTGCACTACTCAGGTGTCATTGAGGGCACAGATAAACCTCCAGATGGCCTCAACGACTCTCTAAAAGAATGCAAATGATCAGCTGTCTGCAAGGAGTATAAATCCTTCCATTCCCCACCATCCAGTCAGAGCTGAAGTACAGTAGTGGCCAAAATTGTAGATACCTTTGGGAAAAGTGTATTTTTGAGGTTTGATGGCTAATAACACCACTTTTTTTGGAGTTTCAAGATAATCATATTCCACTGCTGGAATGGCCTGGGAATAGCCCAGACTTTAACCCAATTGAAAATTATGGAGCCGACTAAAAAAACTTGTTAGTCAGAAGTGACCCAGCAATAAAACCCAGTTAATAGAAGCAATCGTTCAATCTTGGTTTCACATTATAACAACTGCAGAACTAAAAGACTTGGTTCACTCCATGGGAAGACATTGTAAGGCCATCATTCATGCTAAATGTTACCCAACTAAGTATTAACTGACATGGTGATAATTTTTGTATATCTCGTTCTTTTCTACGGTGATAATTTTTGTATATCTCATTTTTTCTATGTGTTTCACTTTTCTTCTTTATACTGTAACTGCTATTCTAATAGCAAATCCTTCATAAAAGTTATTGCATTACATTCTTGATTAAATTATCTTTCTATTGATATATAATTTCATGGTACTACTCAAAAAAAAATAATGGTGTTATTAGCTACTTTTAGAAAGTACACTTTTCCCGAAAGGTTTCCACAATTTTGGCCACTACTGTAGCTTCTTGGACAAGAAGAGAAGCTTTTCTTCTTCAAAGAAAAACCAGAAAGTCCAGTTGCCTCTTGAAAAAGCACCTTTGGGACATGCCACTTATTAACCCATTTATTAGCCCATCACTCCAGCTAGGTGAGTGTTCCATTGTTTCCTTGGTATTGGTTTAAAAATAGAAACAGATTTAGGTATCATCCGGTTATTATTAATGAGCTCCAGTTCTCAAATCCTGGGTAGCTTTTCAAATGATTTAAAGAACCTAGGAGATTACATAAAGACCCAAGGCACTCCGTTAGAGCAGGGCTAGAGGGTTGATATTCTGAGAATATTGTAGATCAGTGGTCCCCAACCTTTTTAACGCCGCGGCCCGCTGAGCGCGCGCTGGGGTGGGGCCACGGCCCAGGAGCTTTTGCGCACGGCCCAGTGCGCAAAAGCGGCCGGGGGACATGAACGCTGCAGCGCAAAGGCTCCTGGGCCGTGCGCTGCAGCGTTCATGTCCCCCGGCCGCTGCGCGGCCCGGTGCCAGGTACTCCACGGCCCGGCACCGGTCCGCGGACCGGGGGTTGGGGACCACTGTTGTAGATGAATTAGAATCATTGTCAAATGTTATCCTGATATTCTGTAACAACAGCTGTACTTTCTTGATTATGCATACTTAAATATGCATATTCAGATGCTCCAGACAAGTCAAAATCTGCTGCAAGCCGTAAACCTGTTAGACTACCAATCTATTGGGAATAGAAAGATACACAAAGTGCTTCTCAAACTCTTGGCCAAGATATAGATTTGTGTATTAATTTGGGTTACATCATTGAAGCAATAGGAATCTGACAGATACTATGATTCAAGTCAGAATTGGTTTCTTAACATAATACATGCTAGTATTCAAGCATTACATTTTGGAAGAGATTGGTATTGCTGCGGCCAAAACAAATCAGGATCATTAAGCATGTGGTATTTGGAATACCGTAATAAAATCCATAGCTACCGCAAATAGGTGTGCACATATGGCTAGATAAATTATAATTGCACAATTTTCTGAGCATGCAACTAGCAATCTGGAGACATACAACCTGGATAGAGAATCCTACTTCATTGGCTGGAGGACTCTGGCCCTGAAGATGCTGACATTTCTAATATTCTTTCTGTAATAGATCAGCCGGACAAAACCAAAATGCCAAATGTTTGTCTTTCCATTTCCTGGACACGTTTTTAAAAAGCAAAAAACAAAATGTTCCCACCCATTACACACGCTCTGGGTGGGATATAATTTAAGTCAGTGCCATGTAGCATGGGCTGAGGTTGTGGTAAGACATCGGCAGGATTGGTTTGGAGATTGCACTTCAACATCATGTCCTGATCCTTCCGTGCCTCCTTTTCTGAGCTATCTGGAGGACACTGGAACATCTTTGTGATAGAAGAAAAGACTGTAGAAATGTTCATAAACCTTGGGAGAGAGAATCTGATGTGGGCTTTCCCATACTGAGACTGCAGCCCTCTTTCTCCCATCTTGAAGGCTGCTATTTCCCATGGGAATGGGAAAGGACAGCCCACTGAATACAGAGTGGGAAGGCAGGTGTGCTGCTGTGGAAAGGGGTCAACCAGAGGTGGGCAGATCCCAGTCCCTTTATAAATCTGTACTTCTGTACTGTACTTCTAACAAACCATCCATCTTCCAAATAACAATGCTTGTGTTGGAGGAAGATGGAAATCATCATTTGCATATCAACACAGAGAACTTGAAATTATATGGCTTCAACTGGGACAGAGGATGGGATGAAGGATGCATCAGGTGGGTGTGTCCTTAAGAGACAGTAAGTGAATTATTTTTGAATTTGTAGACCCCGGGCCACACACAGTACTCGGCTTAATCTCATGTTGTCTCTATGTCAGTGCTTCAGGGTAGATCAGACTAGGAAACCAAAGTTATGAACACTAGTACTACTTTTATTATACAATTATAGTATTAGAATCTTGCAAGTCTCAATGTGCTTCCTTTCTTTCCACGTTTATCCTAAAGAGAATTAGGTAGGGGGTCAAATTTGAGATGCTTTCTCAAATTACACTCCTGCTTTGGACTCATGTTTCTCTTATCTGACCATTGCTTTGGCTCTACCTCTTCCTCCTGCACCACAAGGTTATTCTCACAAGCCATTATACCCTGAACCCCATTCTAATTGCAAACACCCTTTACAAAAGATCAGGTTGGAACAGTAACCATAGCCTACATCTGTCCTGGGAAAAGAAAACGATAGAGAATTTAGGGAGTGTCAAAGGGAGCAAGAATGCCAAGAAGAGAAAATGGTGGCTTCAACTGTTCTTCACTCAGATCCTATTCCACATTTTCCTGAAATCTTTCCATTTTAAACTTGCAGGAATGTGTCTGTGGAGAAAATGTTCTCCACCTCTGATTGTGGAGTCCAAATAGGGAGACACGAGAAGGAATCTTTTGGACAAGTAAGTGGAAAGCAGGGAGGTGAAATGAGCATGGAAAAATTGGCACCAAGGTTGCTTAAGTTAACTTTTAAAATATCAATCCACGAGTTTAAAATAAAACAAAAGCAAACCCCGGCAGAAAGGGAAACCCTAACAGCTGCTAATTATTGTTGATGCATCTAAAGAATTTCCATTATTGTCATAAGGAGAGTTTAGGAAAAAAGGAGAATTGATTTGATAATCTGGATTTGGCCATGTTAGGTATGTTTCAGTGGTGGGATTCAAAAAATTTTACTACCGTTTTTAAAACATTTTTATTACCAGTTCTGTGGGCATGGCTTGGTGGGCGTGGCTTGGTGGGCGTGGCAGAGGAAGGATACCGTAAAATCTCCATTCCCTCCCCACTCCAGGGGAAGGTTACTGCAAAATCCCCATTTCCTCCCGATCAGCTGGGATTCAGGAGGCAGAGAATAGATGGGGGTGGGGCCAGTCAGAAGTGATATTTACCAGTTCTCCGAACTACTCAAAATTTCCACTACCGGTTCTCCAGAACTGGTCAGAACCTGCTGAATGCCACCTCTGGTATGTTTCTACACAAACACATACCTACATTTTAAAATTTAGGACATTCTGTAAGAATTGGCACCGGCAGAATCCCTGCTTGTGAAGTCACTTGTTTCATGAGCAAATGGCTGTAGTCTATAATAGATCACTCAGATCACACATCTTATGGTTATGCCTACCATTGACTTATTGTGGATTCCCATCTGGATTACAAAGCACATGGATAATTGGCAAAAGTCATGAGACCATCCTGCCTGTAAAAAAATCTTCCCTAGGTTTTAGCAAAGAAGATGACCTCACTCCATGCAAAATTTGTTAACAATTTCATCCATTTGGTAGGGAACATTCAATATTCCATCGAGAATAGCGAATGCTCCATATTCAAAAGAGGATATTCCATATGCACATCAGATACAGTATATGATCTGGGTGATCTGTTATGCTCATTTTGAAGTGCTGTGGTAGTTTCACCCAGTCTGTTTGGTAACAGAGGGTTTTAATAGGCCGGCCTACCATTTTGTAGAAACAAATTGGCAGGGAGGCAGACATCCTTTCATTTGATAAAGGTAAAGGTAAAGGTTCCCCTCGTACATACGTGCTAGTCGTTCCCGACACTAGGGGGCGGTGCTCATCTCTGTTTCAAAGCCGAAGAGCCAGCACTGTCCGAATACGTCTTCGTGGTCACATGGCTGGCATGACTAAATGCCAAAGACGCACGGAACGCTGTTACCTTCCCACCAAAGGTGGTCCCTATTTTTCTATTTGCATTTTTTACATGCTTTCGAACTGCTAGGTTGGCAGGAACTGGGACAAGTAATGGAAGTTCACCCCGTTACGTGGTGCTAGGGATTCGAACCACTGAACTGCCGACCTTCTGATCGACATTTGATCGACATTATCATTTGATAAGAGTGCTTTAATTCAGCAAGAGGTGTCTAAAATCTCAGACTCCGGTGCCCTTCTAAAACATTTTTGTATGCAGGACAGAAAATGACAGAGAAAATGCTTTTGTGTGGCCTTCCAACTATTAACTGTGCAAACATAGATTTAAAATGAGTTGGTTTAAGTTGCAAGATTTGCATGGAAAAAGTAGCTAAAGTCACAAGACAACTCCAAAAATCTTAAAAAAAAAAAAGCTGACCTTAATTTTAGTTTACTGGTCTAGGCTACTGAGTAAGGAAAAGACAACTTTCTGCCATGGGAGGAAAACAGGGCAAAAAGTTATCATCGTACTGAGATATTTTGCTTCCAGTGGACACAAAAACTTGACATGAGAAAAAAAAAAGTCAAACTGGCTGATAATAGACAGGAAGGATTAGTGTTGACACAACAGGCCTGACCGCACCCCCTTCTCCCCCCAATATAACTGAGCCTGATCTACAGCTGTGTCTGTTTGAAATCACCATTCAGCTGTATGAACAGGAGAAGCACAGGCAAAGATATTGGAAATATGGCGCATTGGGATATTCTTGAGCCTAATTGGGCTGACAGCTCTGACTCCAATGGTGGGCAATGTTTATTTACTCATTGTTGTGTGATGAGCAACTAGAAAGGTATGCCGGCTTTAAACCATGCTGATCTTGGTCCAAATGCTGTCTGGCTCCAGACTCAGTAAACTCGGACAATACAGCAGAAAAACTTCCTCTTTGCCATCGCTTTTAAGTCTCTCCTGGCACAGATATGCAATGACCTCAGATCGCAGTTGAAACTAATAAAGAATTTGTCTTTACAAAAATGCAATGTGCTGGCATAAGACTACATAGATGCAAGTAACAGAAGCAAAATACTAATAAATGTTGATATGAATAAGCAACCTTTCTCATGATTTATTTGCATTTATACAGCACACACACCCCACCCCAAAAGAGCTACTTACTGGTACATTGTATTGTTACAAGTAGAAAAGATAGGAACATAATCAACATCATAATCACAGAATGCCCAACAATATTTTTGTCAAATATTCTAACAGCAAAACATATACTGTGTTTCCCTGAAACTAAGACATGTCCGGATAATAAGCCCAATTGGGCTTTTGAGTGCATGCGATAAAATATTCCCCCCTCAAAATAAGCCCCCCCCCCAAATACTTAAGACGCATGCACAGGGAGGGAAAGGGAGGGGGAACATCAGAGTCGTTGCTGTCTGAGATCAGCAGGCCAGATTCAGTGAGCCGGATACACCACTGCCAGTCGGGAGAAGAAGAGAGAGAAGGCACTGCAAGACTGCCCATTTCTCACGTTCTTCTCCTTCCGGGCGGCAGCAGCACGTTCAGCTCCCCGAATATGGCTTGCCAATCTTGGCTGGCGAGGGGGAATGGCAGGTGGGGAGGGGTGGGGTGGCGGAGAAGCAAGAATTCTGCCACTCGCCCAAACCCCAGATCTCCTGTTTGCCCTGCAGGCTCTTCAAGAGGAAGGCGATTGAGCCAGTCCATGGTTTTCGCAATCCAAGCCAGCGCTTCTTCTCCTGCTCCCCATTCCTCCCCCCCCCGGGGCGGTGTGTAACTTGAGAACTAGCACCTTGGATTCTCTCTTTTAAACTCTTCCTGACCGTCCTTTTGTTCTCCGCTTTGGCTCCAGAAGCTGGAGCCATCCCACCCCATCCCTGGCTATGGGGGAGCTTGGGAGAACTTCGGCAAGGCTAGCTGGGGAACCCCTGGGGTGGAGACCCCCACCCCGGCCCCTTTGGCCACTTTGAGGGCAGTTGTGCAAGTCCAACCAAGCCCAGTCCAGCCAGCCTCCTTGGTTGGCAGCCAGGGAAGTGGGATGGGAGAAGAGAAGATCCAAAAAGACCTCCGGGCTGCCCCACCACACTTCTCCTGCCCCCTTGCCCTCTTTTTATACGTTACCTCAGTTTGCAAACAAGACCACTCCCTGAGCCGCCATCCCCCTGATCTCCCACAATCCTTTATCCAAAAGCATATCGCGCAGAGCATACTTGCATACAGGCTTGCCAGAAGGGTGGGTGGAAGAAAAGAAAAGTTTCTGGGCATTGGGGAGCTGCCATGATTGCTAGAGGCAGCAGCCTAAGCGGCACCGGCAGAGCAGCTGGTCAGTTCTCTGGCACCAGTAATAATGATAATAATGATAATAATTTCAGGGGTCAAAAGAAAATAAGACCCTGTCTTATTTTCGGGAAAACATGGTATATGTGTTAGGAAATTTTTTAAAAAACCTAAACTTTAATGGAAAAGCAGGGTAAAATCCCGTACAGAGAGGGGTTGTGGCTTAAAAAAATATATATAATAAGCAAACGAACAAGGACAAAAATGACTCAAGTTTTTGCAAATACTAAACAGGGCAAATGCAAAAGGAAACACAAATTGTCTTCTGGAAGATGTACAAAACCACTGTCCAGACTGGGACCTGGCAATGGATCTGCTAGAGGCCAAGAACAAGGTATAAGCCACCCAGAGCTCTCTCTTATCCTCTCTTTCTGAAAATAGACAATAGACAGGCATTATTCAAGACAGTCACTGCTTGTATGTCTGAGATTTATGCTGACAAAGCAATGTTCAAAATGCTGACAAGTCAAGTTCATTTGGAAAATGTGCAGGTATTGGCCAAGCGGTACCAACCCCAAAGAAATTCCCCAATGAATTAAGTTAACAACCACCAACATTTAATAATAATAACAGAACAACAGAGTTGGAAGGGACTTTAGAGGTCTTCTAGTCGAATGCCCTGCTGAAACAGGAGACCCTTTACCATTCCAGAAAAGTGGATTTTAAAAGCCTATAGTGATGGAGTGAGGAGATCAACCCTGACTGCTCTTTAGAAGGCCAGATGAAACTCAAATACTCTGGCCACCTAATGAGAAGGAAGGACTCACTGGAGAAGAGCCTAATGCTGGGAAAGATTGAGGGCAAAAGAAGAACAGGACAGCAGAAAATGAGGTGGCTGTGTGGAGTCACTGAAGCAGTAGGTGTGAGCTTAAATGGACTCCAGAGGATGGTAGAGGACAGGAAGGCCTGGAGGAACGTTGTCCATGGGGTCGCGATGGGTCAGACACAACTTCGCAACTAACAACAACAACAAAAGTGATTGAGCACCACAACTTCTGAAAGTAAGCCGTTCCACTAGTTAATTGTTCTCACTGTTAGGAAATTTCTCTTTAGTTCTCTCCTTGATTAGTTTCAATCCATTGTTTCTTGTCATTTCATACACCAATTTGGTGTAGTGGTTGAGACCTCAGGCTGGAAACCAGGAGTCCATGAGTTCTAATCCTATTATAAGCACAAAGTCAAGTGTGTGACGTAGAATCAAAGTCACTCTTTCTCAATCGTAGGAAAAAGAAGACAATGTCAAACCACTTCTGAAAGAAAAAGACATCAAGAAAATTGCAGGGATTTGTTCTGACACAGCTCAGGATACAGTTTGGTCTAGTGGAGAAGGTGCTAGCCTAGAAAGCAGGAGACTGTGAGTTCTATTCCCACTTTAGGCTTGAAAGATGGTGGGTGACTTTGGGCCAGTCATTCCCTCTCAGCCCAACAGGGCTGTTGTTGTGGGGGTAAATAGGAGGAGGAAGTAGTATTAGGTATGTTTTCCACCTTGAGGTATTCATAAAAATAATAAAGATAAGATATAAATACATACATAAAATAAATATTAGCTTAATCATGCATCCAGAAAATTACAAAAGAAAATATGTACAGTTGCTTTGAGTAGTAGTGACATTGGTAGGAGCCCTGTCACTTTAGAGCACAAGTTAACTTCCTATTGTCGAGATCCCTTCGACATCATGATCCGTAACGGCATACATGACTTCCTGGCTGATGTCCAACAACACCGAAGGACCTGACAGGGGGTGGATGGGGGGGTGATTGGCAATTTATATGCACCTTGGTGGTGGTGGGTGTTCTCCTTTAGGCGGTCGGTCACGTAAGCGGCCGGCATAGGGAGGGTCCTCTTCAACTACCTCCCGTTGATGGGGCTGCGGGGAAGACGCTGCGCGCATGTGCCCTTTATCACCACAGCCGGAGGGGCGTTATAGCGGCTGGCACGAGTATTTAAAAAGCGTAAGGAGGCGCTTGCTCCTAACGCCGACTTTGTGCTGATCGCATTCCGTACCCCTTGTTACCGCTCGCTGTTCGAACAGATTAAACTACTGAAGCAAGCAACTGCTGTCCATAGCGTTTTCTTCTCGTTCGCTCCAAACACAGCGGCAAGTTGACACCTATTTGTTTTGAGGACAGTTGGAATGTGGAGACCACATAGTGAGGACATGCACAGTTACCTGAAATTGAATCTGTTACAGTTTGCAGCTGGTGAAAATCTTTCAGGACTGATGTCATTTGTTTTCTGTCCCTTGTACTAATAGGCACCTGGTCACCATATTTTGTATCAGGTGCTGTTTCTTCAGACTTTTAAAGGAAATCTCCACATAAAGCACACTGGAGTAATCCAGTTGAATTGTAACCCAATGATGGATCTTGCTGAATCTGACCAACTAGGAAGGGTTGTATTTATGCCAACCCACTTTTCACCTGACAATCTATTGACAGCTTGGAATCAAGAAGCATCCCCAAATCTATTGTTTCTGGGTTCACAGCAGGGGTGAAATGCAGTAGTGGGTTGCCCCTGGTTCGCACCGATTCTATAGAACCAGTAGTAAAACTGGCAGGAGGCTCCGCCCACTGCCCCCGATATCATCAGAACGTTTCTATGCATGTTCAGAAGAGCACGCGCGTGTGCGAGCAAAGCAAGCACGCATGCGTGACCCCGTTGCGAACTGGTAGTAAAGGTAAATAGAACCCACCCCTGGTGAAATGCTACCGGTTCGCACTGGTTCAGTTGAACCAGTAGCGGCAGCAGTGGGTGGTTCGGAGAACTGGTAGTGGCAGCAGCGTGAGGCTCCGCCCACCCGCCTGGACGTTGTTACTTCCTGGTTTTAACCAGGAAGTAACCTGCTTTTTACACTCTGTGGATGTGCAGAAGGCTTTGCGCATGTGCAGAGGGTCCAAAATCGCACATGACACATGTGCGGCGTCTGCACTTCCGAACCGGTAGGGAAAGTAAGTAGATTTCGCCTCCGGTTCACAGGTTTTGGTTCAGTCCCTGAATCTATTTTTTCTTCTTACCAATAGCATCTTCCTCTTCCTTTTAGCTTGTCTGCTTCATTTGGACCATTACTGAAATTGGCTCCCATTCTGTGAGATGCTCCTTCGTGTAGATGTGCGAAACAACATAAGGGCAATAAAGAACCCTGTGGGATACCACAGTTCTATCCTCTGTGGCAAACTGTGATCTCCCAGTGTGAAGCCCTGCAAGGCTGGCAAACTCAGGAAAGGTGAACCACATGGATCTCCAAAAATATCTTTACTGCTTAATAAGGTAATGTAACGGAAGCTCAAAAGCTCATCAAAGCAGTTCTGCCACTCAACGAATACCTAGCATAATGCTTTCCCTCTCCCTTGGATGAGGTGCCTCATTTGCAATTTTCCTCCTATCCCTTCCCCCCAACTTCCCAGGGACAGCTACACATTCCATCACACTCACCAGCAACATCTGGAATATTCCAGCAGAAAGAACTGGAACCACTGTTAAACATTGCCCCAAGGACTGACCGCACAAGACCACCCAAAAGGATATCATGCTCATTGGAGAAAATGACCTGAACCCCACATTAAGCATTAGGCAGGACTATTGCAAATGTATTATTCTAGCTGAACACTATAGCCTTTAGCCAAATGAGCCATCTTCTGTAATAGGAGATAATAGATTATGAGCATATAGATTATATAAAGAGACATGGGCCATCCATATCCAAACAATCACATTAATTTTCTTGGAGGCATTAGATGAAACTGCCCAATTAATTATATAAAAGTTGACTTACAGTATATATTTAAAAGTCATAGATTCTTTTTGAATGAAATTTAGAATAAAGACCGAGTTATTTAGGATTGCACTTTGGGACAAAGTTCACAAATGAAGTTTCACCTCCTTTGAGCTTTTGATGAAATTACATCAGATGCTGACTTTTTTTGTTCGTTTTTTTGCACTGAAGCATAATAATTGCTCATTGAAGTTCAAATGTTAGAATTATTAATCTACAAGTGTGGCTTTCCACAAACTTCTCACCTGGCCTTTTGCATTACATTGCACTGTTTCCATTCAAACTTAAGGTGATGACTTCTACAAGGAGTCGCAGTGGCACAGTGGTTAGAGTGCAGTACTGCAGGCTACTTCTGCTGACTGCCAGCTGCCTAAAATTTGGCAGTTCAAATCCCACCAGGCTCAAGGTTGACTCAGCCTTCCATCCTTCTGAGGTGGTTAAAAGAGGACCCAAATTTTGGGGGCAATATGCTGATTCTGTAAACTGCTTAGGGAGGGCTGTAAAGCACTGTCAAGTGGTATATAAGTCTACGTGCTATTGCTACATGTTATTGGTCAAGACAAGAAATCAAAAGCTTCTTCTCCAAAAGTTTTCATCAGCTGCCTGATTTCTATCCCCATAGAAATTGCAAGCTTCTTCTCAGAACTGTAATTTGTAGGAGAGTTTTTTTTATCTATGTCAAGAGTGTCAAACTCGCCATGTCAAGTTGCCATCACATGACATTTCGTGATGTTTCCCCCATTCGTGGAGCTGGGGTGGGCGTGGCCTGCATGTGATGCATCCAACCTGCAAACCGCCAGTTTGATACCGTTCTATGTGTTCAATGTTCAATGTGAAGAATATAGACACAATAAACATCTGTCACTCTCCAGCAAAGAAAAGTGAGTACGAATTTTTCCATTTCTATATATAGTCCTTTTCCTGCAAATAATCATCATCAAAAACATTATCATCATAATCATCTCCTGGTTTATGCTTTAGGTGACCAAGGACATGATTAAATAATTATATATTGGCTGCTACATTACACAGTTTGGCCATAAGTAATGAACAAATATCCCAGCAATGAATAATTAGCTCAGGACCACCTAGAAAATACTCACAGGCACTTACACATAAAGTCTATGTTCACACAATTAGGCCATAGGAGATTCACACAAAGTATTAAGCTTGGTTAGTATTAATTGTGGTTAGTTTTCTGTGGCTACCCAGTCTTTGGCTTAGTTTATGGCCCTGACAAATAGTTTAATTTAATAAAAACCATAGAAATAGTTGTGTGAATGTAGCCACAGAATGCTTGTATATAAAATTTAGAAACAGCAGATTGAAATACCCAGAGAAAGATGTCTATATCCTTCTGGGCTCTTCTTCCACACAGACCAGAAGAGGGTGGCCCTGGAAGAAAGAATTATCACCTCTTATATCTAAGAGACTGAGCTTGTCGATCAGAAATGTCAGCAGTTCGGTGGTTCAAATCCCTAGTACAGGTCTCCTGCGGAAGCAGGGGATTGGACTAGAGGGCCTCGAAGGTCCCTTCCAACTCTGTTACTGTTACAAGATTTACAGCCTGATAGAACTTGAATAACTTTTCCTTGTCTATCTGTCTGTAAACAGACAGCCAACAACATAAACATCTTGATAGTTGTTTTTTAAAATTAAAATCAGCTTTCAATCACCGAGGCTTTAACAATGGATTATATTTGGACAGGAAGAGCATGCTTCCCTGTAGAACGTCCTACTCACAGAAAATTTCAGTGATTTGCAAAGACCCCAGTCCTCATGGATGCAGTCTATTCCCAGCCCCAGCATTTTATGGCATTTAACAATTGTGTTTTGGGTGCTATCTTCATCTCTTTTCTGTTTTTCCTGATCTCTGTATAACCCTTTTGCTGTTTTTCTGGCTGCCTTTATTTGCCCTATCTGAGACACCAGATTGGAGTCCAGCCATCATGGAAATCCCCAACTCAGCCATTCTGAGTGAGAACAACATCGACTGGGAGCTAGGGTTTCACTTGTATGTCATAGTTTTAATACTTTTGGCGGACTTTGGGAAACCTCATTGAAGTTCTTCCTGGCTAGAGACTGTTCCTACCATTTCCCGGTTCAGAAACCATCCTTCCTACTCTTCCCACAGTCAAGGAAGAATCTGCCACAATTCACTTGTGATACTTTCCTAAATTGGATGTGACGGGATCAAGTTCCACATACAAGGGGTCAGAGAGTGTACTTATTAACCAAAGGGGGAAGAAATCCTATTGTGCAATCACACACTTCGACAGCAGCCAAAGTCTATTCTGTAGGAAATTTCCAATCAAAAAGGAAATGTTAATTGCTTCACTAATGGTTGGTTCTCACACTTTCAGAGATAAGTAACAGAAATGTGATACATCCGAATGTCTTTTTTGGTCTTGAAGATCTTTAGGTGTGCCAAACCAAACACATCCTGAATACTTTCTAGCATTGATAAACTAGAGTCTCTCTCTCTCTTTTTTTTTTTTAGAAAATATGCCCTGTTCAAACAACATCTAAGGTCAATTATCAGACTCACAAAGAATAAACTAACTTCCTGGGTAGAATGGAAAGTAAAACAGAGTGTTCTTACTGATTGTATGATGCATTAACACTTGATAAACAGAAATTGTGTCCTGAGTAACAAGAAAAGAAGATTCCCTCCTGCCAGGTATTTACAGTCTCCATTTGAAACCAGAAGATTTTCTTTTAGGAAATCTTGGGGGGAAAGTCAGGGAACTTTGTTTGTCTACATGATAATTGCAGCAAGATTATATTATGTGCAGAAAAGACTTGACACTTCACACAATGAATGGAGACAATGATGGAAGTTGCTGAGATGGCCAAATTGACATCTTTGATCAGAGAAAAGACATGAAGTTTAATGCTGACTGGAAACCCTTTATACATTTTATTTGGGCTTTTGGCTTTGGTTTTTCTTTCTTTTCTTTGATTCTAAGTACTGGTTTCTGTTAGTTTCCATCTTTCTTGTTTAAAACATTAATAACATTTTAAAAAAGGATTTGCAGTCTCCAGCACAGAAGAAGCTACTGGCAGAGGGAAGAACATGGAGTCAAGGAGAAGAAAGAGAAGAATATTTATTCACAATTCAGTTATAGATACTATTTAATTCCAGTAGGAAACTGGAGCTAAAGGGCTGAGCCACAAGCTTTGAGGGGAATTATGCACTCTAAATAGTGAAGCTGCAAGTTTCATGTATCTAACTATTAAAATATAAATCACTGGGGGCTTTGTAATGCTCTCTTAACATTTGAGATAAGTGTTGCAACATATGGATTATTTTCCACTTCAATTAACCCTTCACATAGGAGAATCATTCTTTGTCATTTCCATTCCCCCACTTGAACTGAGGTTCTTTCTCTGAAGTGGTAAAGTTCCGCTTTTTTCTACAAAACATCAGGAGTTTCAACAATTAAAATTGGAGATTACACATAACTAATTTTGACATGGCAAATACAAAATGTGATCAGGTGCTTGAATTGAACTGAAAAGGAAGCTAAATGCAATCATTTTTCAGCCAGCATGGATTTTACTTTTTCATGAAACCAGCAAATTGTTGTTGTTGTTGTTGTTGTTAAATAGTCAACTGAACATTTAAAAATGTGTCACAAATACAATTGATTGGTGCTAATGGTTGATATGGGTTGCTGCCAGCATCCTAGGTATCAACCAAGTGTCTTCTTAAAATGTACGATGTTCCAAGTAGCACAGTTTTTTGCAGTTCCTCTGATGTTATTGTAGGAAACTACAATTTCTTGATGTATTTTGTAAAATTCTTGGATATGGTATCAAGTGCCCCGATGACAATGGGTATCACTGTTACATGTTTCATCCATAGCCGTGTAGTTTCGATGGCCAGGTCGTGATATTCCATGATTTTTTTCCAGTTTTTTTTCTTCGACTCTGGCGTCTCCTGGTACAGCGATATCAATAAATTGTACACCTTGGTTTTTGACAACTGTGATATCTGGCGTGTTGTGTTCCAAATGACAATCTGTCTATATTCGAAAGTCCCACAAGATCTTCACCTTCTCATTTTCAACAACTTTTTCCACTTTATGTTCCCATAACTTTTCAGATACAGGTAGATACAGTTGTTGTTATTGTTGTTGTTATTGTTATTATTATTATATACTTTATTCATTAAACATGAAACTCAGTCAACTGAACATTCAAAAATTCATCACAAATACCATTGACTGGTGCTAATGGTTGATACAGATTGCTGCCAGCATCCTAGGTATCAACCAAGTACCTTCTTAAGATGTATGTATGTAGTTAAAAAGGTATCAGTTCACAGAATAACTGCAATATACTCCTAGATCTCAAGATTTCACTTGGACTTTTCTTACAAAGTATACCAATGTTATTTCTATTGTTAATCTTTAATAACAACAGAGATTGCAAAAACTTATAATAAGAAAAATGGAGAAATCCAAAAATATCCAATAATTAGATATTTTTGGATTACCTATATATGTAAGGAATACGTTGCTGGAGAGAGGTCCTTGATTCAAATAAAGAAAGATCATAAGTAGAAGCATAAAGAACACTAAAAAAATTTTCTACAGTAGAATATTTGGAAAGTTGTAAGGTATTAGATGAGTTTTTGTTATTGAAAAAAAAGACACGATTTAAAAAAGAAGCCAATAATATTAATATCAATGTATTATTGTTATTATTGTTGTTATTATTATTATAAATAAAACCTATTTATTTATTTACTGATAACATTTATTTTTAGACTTGGAAACGATAGGGGGAACAATAAGTCCCATACGGACAATATTGGAATCTGATCTAAATCCCTAACAATTTCTCATTCATTCATTCACGTCTTCTTCTTCTTCTTTTTTTCTTTCAAGATATAGCCTACTTTTCCCACCGATGCTACAATGACCTGGAATTTCCCAAACAGCTTATAGGCGGCAGGTTTTCCCACCTGGATCCCTATTTGAGAGAGGATGGGAGATTGGAGTGGCAGGTTTTCATTTCAGTGCATTTCAAAGAGATCAGTTCCTGCGCTGAAAGACAAGCCCAAGGCGGTGTTTTATAGAGCAGAAGGTATTAGGAGGGACCAATTATCCCATAAGTAGTTCTCACGGCTTTGGGTTGGCACCGCATGCCAGGTTGCGCATTAACTTCTTTCACTTCATTTTGTTCCGTTTAGTCAACATTCTCAAGTGGTTGCTTTGTCAATTGTTCCCCTTGCTGATGTTTCAACAGCCGATCACTCCTTGATGCCAGCACAGCCTGGCTAATAAGACATAGACCAGTGGGAAACCTTAGACCGAAAGATAGTTGTTGCAGCATGGAATAGTAAGAGGTTGGTGGTGGTGGGGAGGTAGAAAAAAAGAGAGAGCAGGAAAGGATCATTAATTTTTTACTGAATCCATTCCTCCTTCCCTCCTGGAACACAATAATATTCTGTTCCACTGGAAGAGTATTGCATGAGACCAGATGTGCAGTTGACATAGGTTCTCTCTCCTCTTCCATTATATTTGCAACATCCACTAATGTAAACCCAAAGGCTAGCTGGAAAAGAAATGTGACCTCCCCCCCCCCATATGCATAAGAATAATATACTTGGTTCCTAAAGGAATGCATGGAGGAAGAAGCTGCTTGTAGTGTCATTTTTCCTGTGTACACTTTGCCAAGTTCTCCTTTTTCCCATTCACCTTCAATATTGGTTGATTGCTTCCATCAACTCAAGAAATGCAACAGCAAGATAAACCATGTGGGCCTCCAACAGAGGTGTGTCCTGGGTTGGACTGCAAAAACTATTTTAAAAATCCTGTCCACCCTAATTTATAATGCGGTGGATGGGATCTTATACATTGAAAATACATTGGTTTACATTCCATGAATCTGTTTTAGACATTGATCCAGCTTGATCTCTTTGTTTTAGCCCTCCTATTTTTGGAAATGTTTCTGCTGGCCCACCATGTCAAATGCTCAAATTGTGCAGCCCAGAAACATGCTTGTTACTTTATGGATCTCCCCAGGGGTGGGTTCTACTTAACTTTACTACCAGTTCGCAACGGGACCGCATGCGCTCTTTCGCTTTGCTTATGCACACGTGCAGTTCTGCGCATGCACAGAAGCTTCCTGATGACGTCCAGGTTGGTGGGCAGAGCCTCCCGCCAGTTTTACTACCGGTTCTTGTGAACCAGTCCGAACTGGGGGCAACCCACCACTGGATCTCCCCCACAAGTGCAAATTCAAATTTTGCTACCCCAGGGAAGAAAAAGTTCTCAATTCAGAATAAAACTAGATACAAATTCTGCTAATCCAAGAAAAGAAATGCTATCATTCAAAATAAAAATTTCTTCAGCCCTAGTAATACATCTAGCACAATTTTTACCATCAGCCCTTTCAGAGGAAAGATCTGAGGGTGAAGCCTGATCTACATGAAAAATTTGTGCAGAATCTGTTTGTGCAGAATCCATTTCCAGTTTTTGTTGACAAAAATCAGAAGCTGTTGTCTCTCCTACTTGCTTCACTTGAACTTCCAGAAGAACTAACTCCAATGACTGTGGAGGAATCACAACACATATGGGCCAATATGCAACAATTTTGTGGTCACCAAAATGTTGCTGGCAATGTGATCTCTATTCTACATACTTATTTGGATATGAGTTTTCATTGAGGTCAATAAATTATGCTGTTTAGAATCCAGTGGGTTAATCTGTTTCAACAAATCCAGCCGCAAGGATGATTAAATAAATGTATTGAGGTGTTTACATGGACTAGAACATCCATATTCATGGTAACAACATGATCAAGATTCCCATCATTATCTTCAATCTGGTGTTTTGTTTTGTTTTTTAATTTCCCAGTTCAGTCCTCAGTCCTGGAATTTCTTAGTGATTTTCTACCCAAGTCCTAAGCAGACCTGCCCAGGTTAGCTTTTTTCAAGAAAAGACAAAGTCAGCTAGCTGTTGCCACCTGGATTTCCAGGTTTCTTTTCTTTAAATATTGACAGATCATCCCAATCCATATGAGCTGCTTCCTTGTGTCCCTAAATTCTAGCGGAGATGGCCTCTTAAATGTTCATTTTTTTCCCTAGGGATTTGTGGTAGAATAAGCTAATATAGGACATTCTTGCTCCAAGTGGCCCAGATATAAAAGTTCCTCCCTATTCTGTTTGGTTTGAGTCTGAGCCCTATGAAATTTTTACCTTTCTTTAGGAGGTTACAAGTTTCCCAGGCTTTTGATTTAATGTTTATGATTTTTTTTGTGCACAATTGGTTTGTGTTATTTTGCCACACATTATTAGTTCAGCTATTATATACCTTCCAATATATACAATTTGTTTGACTCTAGTTATCAGTTTTAAAATTGTTCTTCACATATTTTTAATCAATTTCTGCTTAGGAGATCAGTTTTAACATCAAAAGTACTTTTCAGAAATTGTATAAATAAATGCATGCTTTAATAAATAAATCTTGTGAGATTTACTGTTCATGTCCATAGTGTTTGCAATTCCACAATATCTTTTTGTAATACTTTTATTACATATTACAAATACAAAAATAAAAGACTAATACAAATTAAGAAAAAAAAACATTAAAAGTAAAGAGGAGAAGTGCAAACAGGTAGAAGAAGGAAAATAAAAAAAAATAAGGAAAATGGGTATATAAATGTGACTCAGAAAAGTATAAACAACTTCATTAACTTAATACTTTCTGTAACATTTCAATAAAACAAAGATCTCTTCTTGCCATATCTCACCCCTTCTCAATAATCCAATTATAGAAACTCACCGTTCAGTCCTAATCAGCAACATTCTACCAACAACAATCACATATTACTGTATATTTTAACTTGAATCAATCCATTTTGTATTCTAACTTAACACTTTATCTAAGAAATACTGTAAAGCAAATAAATAAATAAATATCTCATTTATAAACTGATTTTTTATTTATTTTTTTGCTCTACAGTATTTATAAAGCCTAGTTGTCCAATCCTGGTCAAAAAGAAATTCCATTAATGGCTGCAACATATATATTAATCTTGATAAAATTAGTCCACTGTGAATTCCTTCTGTTTACTTTTCTTGATCTTTATTCCTGTCAAATAATGTCCTACAAGCTGATTTCTTATCAGATTCTTTTTGTCTCCTCTCATGAATAGTTTCATTAATTTAACGACTCCTTTTATAAATCTAAGATAAGGACTTTCCAAGTCACTCTTCTGATTTGCTATTTTATGACCCCTTTAATTATTTAGGCATCAGCTGGTTTCATCTGTAAATCCATTGTGGCATCTTTTTCCATATCACTCTTCTATTTTAAATACATTTTCAGAGCCACAGTATCTTTTTCCATATCACTTTTGTAATCTCACATTTTTTAAAAATCCCAATCCACATTCAAATCAGCCTCAATCAATGTTTTATTCAGTAACATCTGTTGTTCTTCTATATCCTCTGTTATAGTATCAGACAATCTTATAAGTAATTTCTGAGTACATTGCTCCCAAACAACCTTAATTTATTCTATAGTCAAACAGTATTACTCTATTGTATTTAATGGGTCTCTTCTCCTTTAATTGTAATCCTTAGTTCTCTCTGGTTCCCTCTAGTCAACCTTCAAAGTTCCTTCTTATCATCTGTTTACTTTCCAATCAGCAACACTTTCCCACAGGAATATTTCTTATAATTAATTTCTTTATGTGTTCTTTAATCTTCATATATTCCTTTATAAAACTTTAAACATCCCACAGGTGATATTCTTTCATCTAGCCCCTTAGTTTTCCAAAATAATTTACCAATCCCATTTTTGCTATGTTTCAAGAATTAAAGTCACCTATTTTAAAATGTAAACTTATATAGAACGTCTCTCACCCAAGAGAGAAAGGAATTCTCCCAGTATATTAAAACCTGTATTTCTGAAGGTTCTTAATATCTAGAAAATCAGTAACAAGTAGCTTCCTAAAATAAGAGAGGATGTGAGCAAACCAGGGTCCAATTTGAAGGTGTGGAACCTCATCTTAGACAAGATCAATGGTGGGATTCAATTTTTTTTCCTACTGGTTTTGTGGGCATGGCTTGGTGGGCATGGCAGGGGAAGGATAGTGTAAAATCTCCATTCCCATCCCACTCCAGGGAAAGGTTACTGCAAAATCCCCATTTCCTCCTGATCAGCTGGGACTCAGGAGGCAAAGAATAGATGGGAGGAGGGGAGCAGTCAGAGGTGGTATTTACCAGTTCTCTGAACTACTCAAAATTTCTGCTACCGGTTCTCCAGAACTGGTCATAACCTGCTGAATACCATCTCTGGATAAGATGTTTTCTTCCCTTCCCTGGCTCCCAGCAGTGTTGAGCCTGCTGGAGATTGTGATTTTACCATCTATTTGTAGGACAATTCTGGATGGATCAAAATTCTGGATGATACCTGTCTTCTCCTTAATCCCAAGAGGAGTTCTGAGGAGCTCACACTTTCACTAGGTCATCATTTTGTCGCAGTCATTGACTGTTTAAACCAGATCCTTTCTTCAGTTTGCCATTTCTATCTACCATGACCCTTGCTGAAATTTCACAGTGCAATGCAAACAGAAGAGAGACAATGTGGTATAGCAGTTATGATGCTGAACTCTAGAAGAGGAGACCACAGCTATAGTCCTCCCTTATGTCTAGACTGGGTGACTTCGGACCAGTCATTCTCTCTCAACTCTTGATTGAAAAGTCATAAGACATACTATATATCTACCATCTGCACCACGCCAGCAAGCTCATCCATAACTTTCAACGAAAAGTTCTATATGTGTATATGTATAATATGTATAATGTGTTGGGCTTTTTGCTGATGCACCTTTTTTAATGTTCTGTTTTTTTTCCTTTTATGTCTTCCTGGATTTCTATTGAGTTTTGTATTTTAACTTTATTCTGAATCAAATTTTTAAAAAAGTTCTTCATCCTAAAATGGACTGATTCAGGATGATTTTTGTGCGTGTTTGTGTGCACACACATTGGATATTATTTAGCAATAATAACTTCCACATAGGTCTTTTCCTGGTATTAAAGACAGCCTGGGGGTCATCATCTCCTCCAAGTTAGTTATAAATCCTTAGGAAACACTTGGTGCCTTGATTATTATGTTTAATTAGCACTGATAATGTGTGTGTGTGTGTGTGTGTGTGTGTGTGTGTGTGTGTGTGTGTGTGTGTGTGTGTGTTGGAAGAGAGTGGTTATTTCTCCGGAGACTCAGGGCGGCTTACAATGCGTTAAGCAGTAGCCGTCATACTTTTGTATATACCTGCTTAGTAGGGCTTTTGGCCAACCCCTAAGCAGTGTTCTTTTTTTATACAAAGTCAGCTTATTGCCCCCACAAACTGGGTCCTCATTTTACCTACCTCAGAAGGATGGAAGGCTGAGTCAACCTTGAGCCTGGTGAGATTTGAACTTGCAGTAATTGCAAGGCAGCTGGCAGCTAAGTGCTACTTAACAGCACTTTAGTCTGCTGCACCACCAAGGCTCTTGGTAGATTTCTTTTCACCTGCCCTGAGAGTAACAACATGCCATCTTTACCTCATTAATTTGCTTTTTGCGGGGAAGAGAAGGCAGGAAGGAAAAGCCAGGATTGTAGGCCTAAAAACCTCAGCATAAGGTGAAACCTATTTAAACAGTGTAAATTCCCTGTGAAAGCCCTGCTAAAGCCTTGTATCTGCAGCCTCTCAGGAAATGCCTTTCTCTAAAAATGTCAAATGTTTTTGTAAACAGGTCAGGGCAAGCAAGAGGTGGTGACTGGGAGCAGGAATAACTTCCCCAGGGTTTTGTGCAGGGCATAATAAGCCTTTGGGAACTCATGAAATAACAAGCACTAGCCCGGCATGAACCAGCTTTCATAAGCAATGGCATAAATAATTGTACATCAGGAATGTTGTTCTATTTTTTATTTTTCCAGTGTCATAGAAAAAGAATGACAAAAAATTATCCCAAACAATAAGGGCTCAATGGAATGTGGGAATGGAACAATTGGTTCAACTAATTCATGCATTTACTGCAGCACTGTTAAACAGGAACTAGCTTTTTAATTAGAGTGCCTGACTCAGAAAATGAAAAAGCCGCATTATCCAAAAAAACCCTCCAGAAATCCTTTAATTCACGCAGTGAACTGGACAAATATTCTCCTAAATACTGAAGAATGCACTTTTCAACTTTGGGGTTAAGGACTGACTAATAGACTCATCTCTGGAGAGAAATTTAAGTATTTTCTATTTGTATTTTACTTCATTCGGGTTTTCTTAACTGAAACAAATCTGGAAGCCAGATCTCTTCCTTCACAGCCATTTTGAAAACCAATGAAGCAGGAAGTGCATCAGTGGTGGGTTGCCGCCAGTTCAGACCAGTTCTATAGAACCGGTAGTAAAACCGGCGGGAGGCTCCGCCCACTGACCTGGATGTCATCAGAAGTGATCTGAGCATGTGCAGAAGTTTATGCGCGTGCGCGAGCATGAACAAAGCATGCACGCAGGCACGATGTGAACCGGTAGTAAAAGTAGGTAGAAACCACCCCTAAAGTGCATCCAATGATTTGAGGAGTGCACAGTCTCTTCCCAGTCAAGAAAGGTAGTTGCCCTTTGAGTCATGTGCCAGGAACAAAAGTCCAGGCTTCTGAAGAAAGAAGTAAGACAAAATTAAATAAGAATTAATTATTTTTCCTACCTGGGTTCATTTCACTGTACTTCATTCTAACCAAATGATTGTCAGTAATATGGGTATAGCCGGTGATCTCATAATTTCCTCTGCTACATGAAACAACAGCATTTGGTCACTGTCACGCCCTCAATATAATTTGTGTATATACTGTTGTTGTTCTCTGGCCCCATCTAGTGGAAGGGGCAAAATACCAATCTGTATTGTTTGGAAACTGACACGGCCCTTTAAGCAGAGGTGGGTTCTACTTTCCTTTAGTACCAGTTCACAACGGGAGTGTGCATGCGCTTCTGCGCATGTGCAGATCATACCTTGTGACGTCTGGCAGGTGGGTGGAGCCTCCCGCCGCTTTTACTACCGGTTTGGAAGAACCGGACAGAACCAGGAGCAACCCACCACTGCCTTAAAGGGTCATCTACCCCAATGGTGGGATTCAAATTTTTTTACTAATGGTTCTCTGGGTGTGGCTTGGTGGGCATGGCATGGATAGGTGGGCGTGGCTAGATGGGCATGGCAGGGGAAGGTTACTGTAAAATCTCCATTTCCTCCTGAGCAGCTGGGACTCAGGAGGCAGAGAATAGATGGGGGTGGGGCTAGTCAGAGGTGGTATTTACCGGTTCTCCGAACTACTCAAAATTTCCGCTACCGGTCCTCCAGAACTGGTCAGAACCTGCTGAATACCGCCTCTGATCTACTCGTTAACCTCACTCTCAAAACAAGGGCATCCTGGGAAGCCAGACTCCATTTCCTTTAGCATTCGGAAGGAAACAGAAACACCAGGAAGAATCCAGCCTAATCCATGGCACATGTTCATCTGAGGACAAAAATTCACATCCCATACACAGTATCGCTGGTGAGATTTAGATTTTTCTGTATTTGTTAATTGTTATGCTCACCAGCAACTCAACATTGCTTGTTTTGTATATGGGTTTTTGTTCTAGGTATTTCTATTTTTTCCAGTATCACCCATCCGGTTCCTTTAATAAAGCATCCAGATCAATGCACATTGTCTGTTTTATTGGAGGATAAGTGGGTTTAGCTCAAGGGTGGGTTCTACTTACCTTTACTACCAGGTTCGGAATGGGATTGTGCGTGTGCACCTTGCTTCTGCACATCGGCAGATCATCGATGATGACATCTGGGGTGGTGGGCGGGGCTTCCCGCTGGTTTTACTACCAGTTCTTGTGAACTGGTCTGAACCGGGGGCAACCCACCACTGGTTTAGCTGCATGTCAAGCTGCACACACAGTAACATGTAGTAAGGACAGAACAGTCACAACTTTGGGATGGCTTTGGAAGCTGCACCTAAGTCTTTTCAAGCTATCTGAAACTGCATCTTCTGGAGGTGAATCCCTTTGTTGCTATGAATGATGCCACTGTTTCAAGGGAAAGAAAGCCATCCAAACTGTAACCATCCTTAAACGGGAATAAGAAAGCAGCTAAGTATCCCTGTAGATAGGATGTTTATTTTTTAATCTTACAATTAGCAAAAAAATTTTTAAAAAACTGTTGAATCAAACTCTTCAAATATATGTTTTCTTGTCACTACTGTTTTTATTGTTTTACTCCTTACATTTCAGCGAAATTTAACTTATTCTGAGTCATTTTGAAAAATATAACTATCATTCATTAAAATGCTTATGTAGATATATAGTTTTATGTTTTTTTAACTTGTTTCCTTTCCCCCCCCTTTTTAAAAATTTGTGAGGGGTTTTTTGGCATTTAATCAATAAAAACAAGAACAATAATTAGTTATGTAAAAGCTACCTGTAGAAAGCCATACAGTGCAATAATATTGAGCTTGGAAATGTTTTAAATTTGAAGATGCAGACTCTTCTTTAGTTTATAAGAGGAACACATCATATTTCATTTAAAATGGCAGTAATTGCTCAACTTTGCAGAATGCTTTTACTCTTTGTAAATCAGGATTTCCTTCCAACATCATTATTACAATTGTTTTTAACAGGAATGTGTATATATTATGTCTGCATCTACTGATAACATTTCAAGGCAGCTTGCTATAGATTGGGCAAAGATTTCTGACTTTCAGTTAAACAACAGTAAAAAGCAGATGACCTGACCTACACACACAGAGAGAGAGGGGGGGGGAGAGGGAGAGGGAGAGGGAGAGGGAGAGGGAGAGAATGAGCATTAAGGAAAGATGGATGTTGAATGATAACCAATCATGTGTTTTGGTATAGAAAAATAGTGAGTTCAGTTCTGGAACTCATAACAAATTCCTGGGCTCAAGAATTTATTTATTTACTACCCGTATTTCCCTGAAAATAAGACCCTGTCTCATTTTTTTTTTTTTTTTTTTTGCTGCCAAAAAAGGCACCAGGTCTTATTTTTAAGGGATGTTATCCACTGACTAACCTCACTTACGTGGGTCACCACCACTGCCCCTGGTCTCCTTTTCACTGTCAGAGGCCTTCAGGAATTTATTTAGGGCTTATTTTGGGGATAGGGCTTATATTGGGCGTACATGTAAAAATCAAGCTAGGACTTACTTTCAGGATAGCTTGTATTTTTGGGGAAACAGGATATTACTATTACTACTTTTTATTAATTTATACAAAACAAAACAAAAACAATTAAAAACGCAGAATCCCACAGGTGGCATGAAACAATTGAACCATAATCAAATAAAACTAAATGTGGGGACTTACAATCACCACAAACCCAGACTGTAGATCCGTGCTGAGTCTTAAGTGCTTTTCAGAATCCTAGGAGGGAGGGTGCTGCCCAAATCTTGAAGGGATTGCTGTTCCAGAGGTCAGGAGCCATGACACTAAAGTTGTGGAGTTCTCTGGGTATCTCAGATGCTTTAGGGAAGCAGAATGCTTAGAGCAAAGCAGCTGAGACTGAGGGGAGTCATGCTATATGTGCAAAGATGCTAGGATGCGGTCTTATCATGGCCTACTTTTCCACTGAAAACAACCAATTTCTCTTCAATAGGCATCATTAATACCTTTCAAACTTGGCAATTTTGAGCTGTGTGGATGTTAAGTAGCTGGGGAATTCTGGGAGTTGAAGTCACACATCTTAAAGATGCCAAGTTTGAAAAACATCAAGGTAATAGCAGTCAAGCAAAATTTTATTTTCATTTTTTTAATTTTTTTATTCAAGAGTTAAAATACAAGCTCACAAATGAACAAGAAGAGCAAAAATAAACTAAACAGGCAAAAAGCAAAAATAAGCGCATTTTTTTAAAAAAGAAAATACACATGTTGTTCCCCCTAGTTGAATACTGGTAAATATATTACAACATTAGATTTCCCCCCTTGTGAAACAGGTGTACAATATATAAGCTTCTGCAACTCTATTTACCCAAAATCATCTATCTACTGTAGAAAAAAAGTGTTAACAGGTAAGCCTAGCAATAGAAACTAACTTCAAAACTCTCTGTTAATAATCCATTACTAAGTTTTACTTGCAGAAAGTCTGCAACGGCTTCAATTTCAACCTTAACCATACTGCCATTGTTTCTTGTCCATCCAGGATCAATTACCCTTGACTGATTCTTAATAATAAACTGTTTCCTTAAAATTATAACTGAGACCTTTCCATATAATCGCATTTCATTCCCCAGAGTCTTAGATCTCTGTAGTAGGTTTCTCCACATTTGTTGTTCAAAAACTCCATACATTTTCCTAAACAAGTCCATTTCATCACTTCATTCTGTCATCTCTAAATTTGTTGGATTCATAGGTCTTTCAGCTTTCTCCGCCAAATCTGTCATTTTCCAGCAAATATTTCTTCTCCTACAATTCCAGTCAAGCAACATTAATTATAAGTACTCTGGGTCTGTTCTTTGTACTCATTTCTTATGAATAGATTGGAACAGGGGTGAAATCCAGCAGGTTCTGACAGGTTCTGGAGAACCAGTAGCGGAAATTTTGAGTAGTTCAGAGAACCAGCAAATATCACCTCTGACTGGTCCCAGAGTGGGGTGAGAATGGAGATTTTGCAGTATCCTTCCCCTGCCACCCCCACCAAGCCACGCCCATAGAACCAGTAGTAAAAAAAATTTGAATTTCACCACTGGATTGGGATTTCTAATATGAAGCAAAATAGATCCATAGAACTAATGGACCTGCTATCTGTCTATGTTTTTGAGAGAACAGAACTCTTAGGAAAGAACATCACTAAATGATCATTTCTGCCACAGACCACTGGCCCAAAACTGTTACTGGATAACATATGTCTATTACACTAAAACGTTAATCATCAAAGAAATAATCTCAGTTTAGCGATAACCAAATAATTCTAATTTTCTACATATCAAATTAGCTTGATGCTCTTTTATTTGCCTCGTCCTGTAATAGCATGTATTTTTAGATGGCATTTAATTCATTGCTTTATCCATATTTACTGAGATACTGGGAGGTGAGTCAGGAGTGGGCCATGTTCTGTTCCGGTGTGGATTCTTGTTTACACTCTAGTCCTCTTTGTTTTATTTCATTCTGTTTCAGAGACTTTTCTTGGTCACTGTTGGAAGAGGATTCTGAATATCTTAAGAGCTGCGGTGGCGCAGTGGTTAGAGTGCAGTACTGCAGGCTACATCTGCTGATTACTGGCTGCTAGCAGTTTGGCAGATCGAATCTCACCAGGCTCAAGTTTGACTCAGCTTTCCATCCTTCCAAGGTGAGTAAAATGAGGACTCAGATTGTTGAGGACAATATGCTGACTCTGTAAACCACTTAGAGAGGACTGTAAAGCATTGTGAAGCGGTATATAAGTCTAAGTGCTATTGCTATCTTCATCTATCTTGGGCAAGTCTCAAGGATGTTAAAAGGAGGATCCAGTGTTGTGCTGGCTTTTGCAGCAATCTTCTTCATATTTGGAGGGCTGGATAGTGAATGCCTAGTAAGAAACCTCTTCTAGCTTTCACTTGTGATGGAGAACATCAAGGGTCAGAAGGAAGAGGAAGAGGTTTTAAGACACAGAAGGCATTTCAGCAAGGCAAATGGCATCATTTCTTTTCTCCATGAAGGGAACTGCACCACTTCCTTTCCATAAAGCACATCATGAAGGCAAATGTAAACTTCTTAACACAAGCCAAGAAAGATTTTTCCCCCCTCTCAGAAAATGCAGAGTTTCAAAACCACTAAGATAACAGTTTTGATTTTGTTTCAGGAAGCATAAATATTCAGAGATAACCAAGTCACATCAGAATTTATGAAAGCTCATAATCCTCAAGTATCTGATTTATGATGTAACAGAAAGTGGCTTAATGAGTCTGGGGGTAAGGAAAGGGAAAGAGAACTTCTTTGTCTCTCTATCATAACATAGCTCAAACCTATATCTGATATTTGAATTTAATCTAAATCTAAAAGGCTGGTCCCCATTTCTTACACTCCTAGTCTACAACTAAGGCTCATGCAATGAAAGAACACATGAAAGGTTGACAGGCTGACTTGATTCCTAACAAGTGCCAAAGCTATGCATCCCATAATGATATGAAGAAGCTACTTCCCTACTATGCATTCTTAGCTCAAAGTAGGAAATAGTCTATCTCAGGGATAACGTTGTTATCACATGACGTATTGCAACTTTTCCCCCTTCGCTAAAATGGGGGTGGGGGTGGCCAGCACGTGATGCATCCGGGCCATGGGCCTCAAGTTTGATACCCCTGGTCTATCTTTTCTTACTTGTCCATAAGCTTGGAGAACTTGAAGAAGTAATGGATGGAAGCTTGTTAAAGGGAGATTCAACCTAGAAGTAAGACATTTTCTGACAGTAAAGAACCATTAATTAGTGGTTGTAGATGTTCCATCACTGGAGGCTTTCAAAAATAGACTGGACAACCATTTGATGGGGATGGTATAAGGTTTCTGAATAGTAGTTTGTCCAAAATGGTATAGGATCTTCTGCCTTGAGCAGGGGGTTGGACTAGAAGATCCCTTCCAGCCCTAGGATTCTGCAATATTCAACTGCAAAGTTTAGCACCACACTGGAACTTCCACTCAACATCCTTTAGCACTTGTGGCATTCTCCCTTAATGACAACTATAGGGCAGAGTTAGGCTGGGCTGGGCTGCTCCATAATATGGATAGATGTTGCGTGAATTCTATTTTGACATTCCCGAGTGTTACTGGGGGGGGGGTCTCCCATTGTTTTCTGCCTTCTTTTATTCACCTGCCAAGGGTGAAGTAGCAAGTCTTCCTTACCTCTCTGTCTCCTTCTTTGCACATCCAGTTTATAGGCTGAGTATACATAGGATTTTATAGAACATAGTGAACAAAATAATGTTTGATTTGCATCATGTAGAGAGACCAGAGAAAACAGCTTTTCTTGGCATGCTGTTAAGAGTTTCTTGGGGTAAACCAAGGGTGGTCACTCTGAGGCAGTCAGGGATGCAGGCAGCTGCCAAACCCCTCTTCTGTGCCCCTTAGATTGTCCCTGTGACCTCAGTTGCTGAAAATTCAGCAATGTAGTTTCCCACCAGTCTGTGGCAGGAAGCAGATTGCATCAGTAGCTTAAGTAGCTTGCCTTGGTTAGTCCAACCTCCTCTCTCTTATCAGTCCACCTACTGCAGACGCTGATTTCCACAGAAATGTTGAAAGCCCAATGGTTAACGTGCAAAATGTTGCTCATCCAATATAAGAATTTTAAGGATCATCCTTAGTACTTACCTGACTTAGTACTTCACACATTTAATTGTGAAGAGATATCACACACACACACACACACCATTGCAATGCAATGCAAGTATATGTGTGTATATAAAATGGATGCAAAACCTATTCCTTGACATGATTTCATTATTCCTGGACCTACTTTTCAAAAAAAAAAAAAAAAGATTGTCTCCTAATGAGGCTGAAATTAGATATGATTGTTTGTGTGTCTCCCATGTGTGTGAAATCAAATACAGTGTGGTGCAGATTTAATCTTTTTTAGATTTAGTTATAGGGATTGTTGTTGTTGTTGTTGTTGTTAATACTGACATTTGTTATGACTCTCTGTCTCTGGTTTGACTGCAGGAAGTCCTCTACCTATGATCACAGTTGGGGTCAGAATTTCTGTTATTAAGCAAGGTGGTTATTAAGCGAGTCGTGCCCAATTTCATGGTCTTCTTTTTGTCACAGTTGTTAAGCGAATCACTGCTATTATTAACATCTTGAAGTGAATCCAATTTTCCACACTGACTTTGCTTGTTGGAAGCCGGCCGGGAAGGCTAAAGCAAATGGCGATCACATGACCCCAAAATGCTGCAACCATCACAAATACATGACAGCTGTCAAACACCCAAATGTTAACTATGTGATTCTGGGGATGCTGCAACTGTCATAAGTGCGAAGATTGGTTGTTAGTTACTTTTTTCAGTGCCATTGTAACTTTGAATGGTTGCCAAATGAATGTAAATCACCACCTGTATACAATTAAAACAGTTGAAAACCTAGTAACAAAACATAACCTGGAATAAAGAGCAACCCTTACAATTGGTAAAACAGCACAGGTGTTCCAGTAACCCCAGCCCTGCGAATAGAGCCAGGCCTTAAGGGCTTTCTGGAACCCCAGAGATGTGGACGCCATTCTGTTCTGAGGGAATTTTATTCATGGCCACAGGACTGTAATAATCCCAAAAGTGCTTTTCTTCAAAAGGCAACTGGACTTTCTGTTTTTTCTTTGAAGACATTTCACCTCTCATCCAAGAAGCTTCTTCAACTCTGACTGGTTCCTTCCATTACCCACCATCCAGTCAGAGCTGAAGAAGCTTCTTGGATGAGAAGCGAAATGTCTTCAAAGAAAAACCAGAAAGTCCAGTTGCCTCTTGAAAAAAAGCACCTTTGGCACAACCAGCATGGCCTGGATGACTGAGAATCTCCACAGACATGACTGTGGTAAGCTTCAGATCTTGATTCAATAGAAAATTATGATGGTGTACGTCATGCCCAACCTTCAAGTTCTCTCCTTCCACAGAAACAAGGCTGGAGAGTGGTATGGCTTTATAGTTTTAAGCAGTGGTGAAATGTAAAATTTGTTACCACCGGTTCTGTGGCCGTGGCTTGGTGGTGGTGGGTAATGTGACTGGGTGGGCATGGCCAGATTGTTAAAAAATGCTTTTAAAAGGTAAAAAAAAGGGTCTAACAATCACAGCTGTGGCACACAATCATCAGAGCCTTCTTTTTACCTTTTAAAAGCAGGAAGTAACGACATCCGGACGGGTGGGTGGAACCTCGCGCTGCCATCACTACCGGTTCTCCGAACCACCTGCCACAATCGCTACCAGATCACCCGATCCGGTCCAAACTGGAAGCATTTCACCCCTGGTTTTAAGGTGGGACAAGTTAAACAACTTGATTGGTGGATTTCCCTGGTTTCATAAGACTGGTAGAAACATTTCAAATACATGATCCCAATGAACAAAGGTAGCAGACCTAGAGATAATGTGGTGCTTAGCATGTCTGATAGCGTAAGCCTCTACATAGAGTAAGCCCCATTCTTTTGAATGGGTCTGCTCATGGAGGATTGCAGCTTTCTTAATAAATTGCTGAAGACATCACTAGAAAAAAAAGATCTTGTCGTTGCTGTTAAATTCAGGAACAAGAGCTCAGTCTCATGGCTGCTAGCTTTAAAGTCAACATAAACTGTGGCCGAAATATTCTAACCATCAGTTCCTCAAAGCTAGCTGCACTTAAACCAAAATATAGTTTTATTTGGCTAACCCCAATGTAGGATGTGGTCACCAGCCTCTGGAGCCACACAATCAGAATTCAATGAGACACCACCAGAGTTAAGTTGTTGTTTTAAGCACGAAAGCCATAACTGTATTATTCTCATAATTTCAATATGTTCAGCAAACAAATATTACCATAGCAACTGATTCATTGCTTTCCAGCTTTTCTTTCTAGGCTAAATTCATATAATTCTGGGTAGTGCTTAAGATAAATTGAGAATGGCTAATTTTATTTTAATCAACAGAAGTTTTCACTGTGTTGCTCCTGTGAACTGCTTCTTACCTTCAAATACAGCAATTAAAACAGTGTAAGGATTTCATAACACTCTTTCCTTTCATCAATCAGTCATTTTAAATTAGCTTTCTTTAGGCCCATTAGTTGTCCAGTTTTCTCCACACACAGCTAGACAGAGCCTCTCTCCTAAATGTTCTGCCCTGCTAGAGTTTGAAATGTCTCAAAATATCCAGAATTCTGCTGTGCCATAACTCAAAGACCCATTAGGAGTGAGGAGACACTGGATCAGAGAAAGCTGCTGCCACCAAGATTTGGTGTCATGATGCTGGTATATGCAGTGGGAGAAGATGGGCTGCCAAAAGTTGACCTATCTGCTGTCCAAGGACTCGCCTACAATAGTTGAGTCAAAAAGTTCTCTTTCTCCTACTATCCCTCATTTGTTATCCTCATGTGTTTAAGGAGAAGTGAGTGGAAGTCGGGACTTCAAAATCTGAATTTCAGTATAACAGAGTTGGAAGGGACCTTGGAGGTCTTCTAGTCCAACCCTCTGCCTAGGCAGGAAACCCTACACCACTTCAGACAAATGGTTATCCAATATCTTCTTAAAAACTTCCAGTGTTGGAGCATCCACAACTTCTGGAGGCAAGTTGTTCCACTGATTAATTGTCCTCACTGTCAGGAATTTTCTCCTTAGTTCTAGGTTGCTTCTCTCCTTGATTAGCTTCCACTCATTGCTTCTTGTTCTGCCCTCAGGTGCTTTGGAGAATAGCTTGACTCCCTCTTCTTTGTGACAGCCTTTCACAGACTGAAGCTTCATAGTCTGAACTTCAAGACTCCAGGAAGGGGAGGAGTCCACCCATCATCCAATCACCACTGTTGCCAGAAGGTTTATCTTAAAGCTGGCTTTCCCTGCGTCTCCCCCCAGTATCCCCCCAGCCCCAATACAGTGAGGACTGCTGGAAATCAAACCAGGATAAATCACAGCCCCAAAGGCAGACAAACAGCAGTCCAAACATATGATTATTGGTAGGAACTGCTGCTCTTATTCTTTTACACTACCCAGAACAAAATATAAATTAATAAAAAGAATTGGTGATAGCTATTGCTGGTTTTTATGTCTGTGGATCTAATTAGGGAGTTATAATCCATCCCCAGTGGGAAAAAAAACCAATATGGTTCTTCTGCCTTGATGTTGCTAAATTCAATAGTTACATTAGGAAACACTATTTTGGTGGACTCTCTCATTATTTGAACATATGTCTTGGCTTGGCTTAGGGAAGAGTGCTCTGATTGTGGTCAACTTGGCTTCTACCCATTATTCATGCCTTGAATCTATCCCATTCCTTTAGGACATGAGAGACAAACAGACTGCCTGCGGGGAAGGGACAAACCAACATTTGTTTTCTTTAGTTCTGATTTTATTTACAGTACGGTGAAGAAGATGGGGGAAAAAGAAGTAAATACATTTTGCACACCACACAATGCACAGTATTTCGGATGCAGCAAACCCCCCCCTCTTCTGAGAAAGTTCCAATAATCCTTCTTAAATGAAATAAGGATGCAATTAAGTTATATCTATGTTCTGTGACTGTCATCATACAATGAGGGGGGAAACATCATAAAACCATGTATAAGATCTTGTTATCATCCTCATCCTCACTGAATTTGGGAGGGCTTCAGGATGTTTAGAGAAATACCCCAATACCCAGAGACAGATGGTACAATAAAGATTCCCCTCCTCCCACCAGATAATTTATTAAGAGTGATCCTTGGTAAATTAACTGTATATCAGGGGAATCATTATTGGCAAAGAAAACGGGGCAAATCTCTTTGGGTGGCATTTTTGTAATTGAAAAATCGCTCCTCTTTTAAGAACTGCCTGGTTCCATCAATTTCTGCAAAGACTTTTGTTCTGTTTTTCAGCATCCAATGAAAGGGGGAAAAAAACCCACATTCCACCTCATTTTGATTGGGGGAGGAGGGAGGCTAGATGGCAAAATCATTAGAGAAAACCGTGTATGATAAGAGTTATAAAACCATCACTTTTTATCAGGATACTTTGAATTTCATTATGGAAGAACAAATCAATATGCAGTAGGATATGGAATTTGTTGTCCTGGGGCCTGATACCAAGAACAGAAAATGCCTGTCCAATCAAAAAGATCATTGAAAAAAAAAAGTTTTAAAATGACACACACACAAAAATGAATCGAGGATGTCATATGGTCAGAGCATTAGAGTGGTTCCCTTGATAAAGTGACATTGGCTTTCGAAGAAATGTGTTGTGTAAACATTTGAAAACCTGAAAATTGAAGTAAACCAATGTTTCAAGTATCCATTGGGAGAATTTAGCTGAGGAACAGAGGCTAATTCTGGTCCTTTCCAAAAACACTTTAGAGAGAATGGGAGAAGATAAGAGGCTAGATCTCACAAGCATGGCAACAGATGGCATTCTTTGCATCAATGGTCAAGATCTTTATAGATTTGGAGAGAGAAAAAGTTTATTCCTCATTCAAGCTTTTAGCCGATGCTCGCGTCGACCCACTGAGACTTCATTCTTCAGCTTTTTATCACTAACCTTTGGGGAATACTTTTCATTTTCCCTGGAAGAGGAAGTCTCCACATGCCACAAAGGAGAAAAAAAGAATGAACCACAAGATAGAGTCGGCTACCTCCACTTAATGACCAGCACTATATTCACAACCTCATTTGCTTTTGTTCCCACTGTGTGCTTGAATGCTGCCGATGAGAAGGAATTAATTTTATTGAGGGCAACTCAATGAATTAAATGGGGGGAAAGAAGCCTTGCTCAGTTGGGTGGAAACATTTTGGCAGACGGCACAGCAGCCGGTCGGATTCAAAACTCTTTATATCTCTGGCAGCATGAGGGGCCAGGAGGGGTCGGATCCCAGATAAGCTGTAGGGCAACTTATTCCAAGGCTCTTCGAAACAACAGAGGCACGCCGCGATCTCATCTTTTGATTCTTGACCAGGCCTTTCTTTCTTATACCAAGATGCTCTAAATCTGTTCATGAAGCCTACATCCTCTCCCCGCACTTCGATTCAACAAAACACCCAATAAAAAACTAATTGTCCCATGGTGAATTGGAGAAGAAGAAAAGGTGTTCGGCATAATGTTATGGTCATGGAAAGCCTTTTTTTGCATTGTAACCATCTGGTGCGCTGCAGTCACCATGAATGGAATAATAGAGTCCTAAATAAGTCCTTTTGGGCCTACAAAACAGTTTTCTCACCCGCATTGGTATCCTTCACAGCAGAAGTGCCCCCTTCATTTCACACTGCATCTGCACCTTCCTTTGATGGAGTGCAGAGCTACCAATAAGTTACTATATACTTAATTAAGCCCACATAATTCTCTTCAAATGAGCAGAAAAGAGGGCGAGCCGGCCAATAGAGGGAGAGAAAAGGCTTGCAAATGAGGCTTGAGGGGGCGGGTAGTGATTGAGATGGATAGCCATCCCATGCCACCATAGTTTCCTGCCACACAGAGGGAAATGCTGCAAAAGAATTAGACAGCTCAACAGCTGTTTATAATCCTACGCAAGAAGGGGGGAAGCAGCCTTCTCCTTGAAGTGATTGCAGTCCTTTTGTGGCCTAATCTTGCTTTTCAGAAAGTGTTACAATCCATTTGCTTAGATTTCTATAAGGTGCTCTGTTTTCAAGGCCTCATTAAAAGCCCTTTAAGAAACCGGAGGATTGACTCTATGGTCTTTGTTTGCATTCTGAAGCAGGTTCAAGAGGCTTCAAATGTATGTGAGGAGACTTTAATAGCAGACCTACAGTTGTAGGGAGAAAAAAAGGAACATTTAATTTATGTTGTAATCAAGCAAGAAACACACACGGAAAAGCTAGAAGAAGAGCATAAACTGTGACTTTAGCAGCATCTCATGGCTGATACGGCCCATTAAAAACACTGAGAAACTGTTATTTCAAAATCCTTTTGTTTAAAAAAAAACTTTAAATACAGAAAGACTGTATCTTCTCCTTCTTTTTTCCAGTTCTCCGATGTGGAATCCAGCCAAGCAGCTGCTGCTTCACCAATGAGATTTATCACTTGGTGATATACCCCACTTTAAAAAATATGCACACACATGAATGTTTCCTAAATGAATTTTGGCAGTATTCGACCTGAATTCAACCACAGAAATTAACAGTTTAGTCATTGCCGAAAGATTGAGTCTACACAGTAAGCGGTTTTTGATCGTTTGGATAGGGTACCATGGAGATTCCCATCAAAGATTAGAAAGTAACATTTTAAAAAAAATGTCCCTGATTCACCAAAAATCAATTGGATTTTAGCTAGTCATGGCTAAGAGCCATCCCACTGCTTTTAATGGGACTCTGCGTAGATAGCCTGATAGTATCTGCGCAGATACGTATTCTATGAATACGTACATATCACAAATATTTTTTTATCAAGATACCTAGCAGGGATATGAAACTATGAAAAATTATACATATTACTTAATGAAGCCAAAATGTATGTTAGAGATCAATCCAACATAAAGTCAAAAAACAAATAAGATTGGTTTGGGGTTTGTTTTTGTTTTTGTTTTTGGGATTTTTTTGGTATTCTTTGAAGCATAAAGGTTTGCAATAGATGATATCTCTTGTCTGTAACACATGGATGGGCAATCCTTTTGTTTCTAGGTTGATGCAGCAATGAGTGGTAGATTAAGAACCATATGGTGATAATAAGCATAAATGACATCAGCCATAAATTAAGCTTGGGCTCCCACTCTCCATTTTCTATTATACAATGTACATAATACAAGCTCTCTCTTTCCCTTCCCTCACCCCATTTCTCCCGCATACAAACATATTATTTCACATTAACTTTCAGACATACACAAAGCCCTCAATTCTCAGCATGTAGAGATGGTAAATTTTAAATCTCTTCTCCCAATGTGGGGAAATTCCATCACTCATCCAATCCCATCAATAATTGCCAGTTGATTGTCAAGCACCAGGGAAATCAAAAGATCCAGGCAGTTCAAATGGGTATTAAGATTTATTGCATGCTTAAGCTCTCTACAGGAATGTATATTACTGATGGTCCAAGCAAATTGGTGGTAGAAAAGTGTTAATGGAATTCAAGGTGAGCTGGATTTAAATCTCTTGTAGGCATGAAGGAATTCATGACTGATGATGCATTTGACCCCTCCCTTGGGCTCAGACTGGCCATCTCCTACATCGATGAGCATATTGAAACAATGGAGTAATGCAATGATCAACACGCTTCTAATTGATTCTTAGCACTAACAATTTGGGAAATAGGTAGCATACCTTGATTCTTTCCATCACATTGCCCAGCAAATTGAGATTGGAAGCACAACAGCATGATGTTAGTTGGTCCCCTTTGCAACTAACAAAAAAAAAATATTATTATATGTATATGAAATCTTAATCTGTTCACCGCCCTGAGTCCTTCGGGAAAAGGGCGGTATAGAAATTCAATAAATAAATAAATAAATAAATAAATAAATAAATAAATAAATAAATATCTTCAGTTCTAGCCAGTTAATGATGATGGTACAAATCAGTGGTAATGGAGCTGGTTAGAAAGAAGGTCTGCAAGCCATACTAGAGTTAGCTTGTGATCCTAAGTGTCCTCCATTTTGTTATTCATAATATTCATGAGGGGAAAAAAATGAACATTACAAGACACCAGCAGTGTCTTGTTGTGTCAAAGATGTTCTAGGTAATGTTGCATCCTGGACTGTGTAAAGGAAGCAAGTATATCACTTTTGTAAAAGAACATTGCCCATTGTGGAATGCTTTTTTCGAGTCATTAAGTTAGCTTCCATATCTGACTTTTTAATAATTCTGCACGGTAGAATTATGAAACATGTAACTCTTATGATACTGCTTTGAGAAACCTGTCTTCTTATAGCACAGTTCAACAATAGCAAATAGATCAACTAATTTTAAGAGGCAAAATGCAGGCTAGAAGTAAAGGACAAGCTATTTTCTTCTTCCTTCCTGGACTAGCATTCAAGGGTGGGCTTCAAAAATTTTAGCAAGGGGTTCTCTGCCCAGTTGCTGGGTGGGCATGGACATGGTAGGCATGGCCTAGTCGGCCTCCTGCACCATGGCACGGGGGGGTGTTTTTGCCCTCCCCGAGCTCCGGAGACTTTCCTCGAGCCTCCGGGAGGGCGAAAACAACCTCCCCAGACTCTGGAGGCCCTCTGGAGGCCAGAAATGGGCCCATTTCTGGCCGTCCCAAATTTCAGTAGGGTCGTTTTTCACCTTCCCTGACCCTCCGCGCACGCCCTGCTCTTACCTGCATCCAAATGAGCCACGTGGGGATACATGGGAGGGGCAGGGTGGAGTGGGCAGGGCGGGGCCAGGCAGGAGTGGGATTTGGAGGTTCTCCAAACTGCACAAAATCTTAGCTAGAGGTTGTCCTGAACCCTGCAAATCCCCAACAGCCCACTCCTGCTAGCATTGATATTTTAGTTCATTGTTGGCAATAAGATAGCTCTTTCTCCTTGAATTTAACTAGTTAGTGGAGAAAGTGTGAGACAGGGAAGAGCTTAAGTGATGCCTAACATTTGCTACCTATAATGATTGCCTAGTATGACCTGCTCTAATTGTCACCATCTTGTTTAGAGAGCCTGGAACTTAATTTCTACCACAATAGGATGAGGTAGAAATTTAGAGGGAAATTTTATTTGTTGGGGGTATATTTCTTGAAAATCAACAAATAGCAGAAGATCAAAATTATTTTTATTTTTATGAAACTCAAAAAAACTGCAGAAGAAACACATCCTCATGATATATTCAGTTCAACCAAAGAAAATTATGAAAAGAGAAGAATGTGGGGTTTGTTTTCTCCCTTTTCAATGTTTATCTTAAAAATAAAAGAATGATACACTGTTGTTAATATTTTACTTGCCTGAAGAACCAAAGGCCTAAATCTCAGGAGGCCTTGAAGATGTTTCGGGTGAACAAGTGGAGAGAAAAGATTCCAAAAGTGCTCCAGGGGTCACTTCACAGATACAACTTGCCCCTCATTTGTTTATCTAAATGCTGACAAATTGCAGCATTTGAACAACATATCTTTGGTCCTGAAGTTCATTTGCATGGTCTGCCCTCTGTCATTGAGCTGATAATGAGGCTAAACATAAAGCCCTCATTCAGTGCCATAAAAGAGTCTGGCAGTATGAATACCAAATGGGAGAATTAGGTGTTTTATAGAAGAGAATGCCATTGTGTTGTGCTTTGCTTTTTTTTTAAATCTCCCCTTCTGCTATTTTCAGACCTTTTCTGTAAACTGTTGCTGCCACTTTCTCTTGTGATTTTCCATTTTTTGTGCTTTTATAGCAGTGATGAGGGAGATAAATTTGAGGAAGTGACTAGAAGCCACCCAGATTTTTATGGCAGTGGAAAAATAGGGTAGGGTAGGGTAGGGTAGGGTAGGGTAGGGTAGGGTAGGGTAGGGTAGAAGAGAAGAGAAGAGAAGAGAAGAGAAGAGAAGAGAAGAGAAGAGAAGAGAAGAGAAGAGAAGAGAAGAGAAGAGGATTAGTACATAACAGATGAAATTGCCTTCATAAATTCCTCGTAATCAATAGCCATTCACTTGTGCAAACAGAAGACTCTACTATCACATGGGAACTCTTTGACAGAGAGAAAACAAACATTTCTCTGTATCAGAAGCATCTCATGTTTCTTTTGATTAGCATGAGTTTCAGGAAAGGTATCTTTTTAAAGACTGCTTGTGTGATGGATCAAATTAACACTTCATTTATGCTTCTGTGACAGAGGCAGTGCCTGAGAAAGGCTGGGGACTGGCTTGGCAGGATTTCCAACATGCCATTCCAATATTGTCCTCTGGCTCTGCTCTTTCCCATGTTCTCTGCTTTTCATTTTGTTATAGGAGCATGTAGCATACTGTAGCTTTCAATTCACATTTCAATTTTCATACAAACAAATGATGCCCAGTGGTACACATGCCCATTGATTAAATCATTGCAAAGGGAATAAAATGTGCTTGGGCAGCCACATCATAATTTGTAATTTCCACAACGATTTAAGCAGTGTGTAGAGAAGCATTATTAATATGCATTGTATATAAGAAACATTAGACATAGCATGTATTCTGAACAAACATTGCTATTTAACAAATACTGGATAAGTTGAAATTCAAGATAGATAGATAGATAGATAGATAGATAGATAGATAGATAGATAGATAGATAGATAGATAGATGATGGATGGATGATGGACGACAGACATCCATTCTGAAATTTATAGTACATGTCTTATCTACATTTTTCCTGACTGAATAGGTTTCTTTTTGAAGACAGTTAATTCATTTGTGGACATCATTGGATCTCCTATGTTCATTCTTCTGTGATACTATCAAAAATTAAGGTGAAACAGTTGATAGGGGAAGTGGTTGGGGAAAAAAGAATCCAAGCCAAATAAAATGTCAAAGAAGATGAAACTGGCTGAGAACATTTGGTAGAGCTTCCATCGTTGGTAGCAGCAATAGTGGGAATTTTGACTGTCATCACTTTCATAGCTATCTTGGCTGCTATTTTTCTCTCTCTAAACTTCTCTGGATTTTAGATGGAAAAGAGATGGACATCAGGAAAGGGAAAGAGATGCTACAGGAAGAGATTGTTTAAGAGGTCAAAAGAGCATACTTTTCAGATAAGTGGAATAGGTTGTTAATGAAAATCAATATTTTGGTGAAAAACTAAGTCCAATTTTCAATATGCAAAATCTATCCTGAGATTCAAGAGGCTGAAAACACTGCTCATAAGATTTAAAATGTAAGATTAGATCATGTTCAGAATGAAACTTGAAACAACACATTCCTCTGCAAACAGTTCTCAAAGCTGTGTTAACATGGGATATTTTATTCTTCATATAATCATAACTAAAATTCCTACTTTCATTTTGCAATTATTCTGCATTTAAAGCATCCAGTCTATTTTAGGGTCAGGTTGCAGAACATATCACACCCTTGATATAATTAAAAGGAAAAAAATACTTCAATTTAGTACCATATTTAGTATTGTATGTTGCTTTTTAAAAAATAACAAGGGATTGATCTTTTTTTCTTCAGTGGAATATTAGGTTTGTAGTATTCACATTTTCCATGTGAATACTGCAAAATATATTCTTGAATGATTTGGTTTTGCAATATTACCTGAAGTTATTGTTTACCTGAGGAAGAACCATGTTATTGGAAATGAATGAATGAATGAATGAATGAATGAATGAATGAATGAATGAATGAATGAAATATATTTGATTTGATTACTCTGGATGTAGATTTGCACAATCCACCAAAACAGAGTCAATCATAGCACAGAAAGGATTCTTCTTCAGTAATTAAAAATATGCGGGAAATACATGAGATTAAGACTGCATGAATTGGGAAGTCATAAACAAAAAGGAACAGTTATATTTAAAAAGTATCCTTTGAAAAGGCACAGGACAGTCATATAGGCTCCCCATCTTGTTCCTTTTCTATCAGTGATCAGTTTCTTGTTTCCCTTCCTTAAGGCTATATTGGGCTGGTGTCCTAGCCTCAAAACTGTCCAGACTGGAGAAAAACAACATTAATCCATCACTGGATACTATTTGGATCTTCAACAACAGGTATGTTTATATTCCATTCTGTTTCCTTTCAGAACTACAGCATTTTTAGTTCTACTTCAGGAATTATAGAGATGTGGCTTGCTAGATACTTCTGAAACCTAACTCTCAGTGGCCCTTGTCATTAATCAGCCTGGATGAGGAGGCTAAGAGACGTAATTCACCAACATCCCAACTGCTGGAGATTCTTCACCTCAAATCAGTGGAGAATCAACTCCGTTGATTTAAATAGAAAAAAAAGAACCTAGCTCCAAAAAGGCTTAGTGTGGCAATTATCTGTTGTTGTTTTTGTGAGAGCATGTTTTCTCCCTTGGATACCCATGGCAGTAAGTACTCAAATGAAGTGTTCACAAAACCGAAGGGTTTTTAAGATAGCTTCCCCCGTGTTTGTGTACCTTGAATTCAACAGAGTACCCTGAGATGGACATCTGACTGTGGAATAAGAAATCTAATCACTGAGCCGTCATGAAAAGGGCAGTTTGCTTAATGGGAAACCTTACCTGGCTGACTCACACAAGCCATCCAAATCACAGCTTTCTTGTGAAAGAATGGAACGGAGAGAGAATAAGCCTCTTGTTTTCATGCTGCATGGGTTACCTTCACAATATTTGTCTGTGGAAAGCTAGGACATAAACCAACTTATCCATAATTAAGAACACCTCAGGGCTCTTATTCAAAACGCTCAGTAATCATTGTGAAGGCAGTACCATCAAAGTGATTTTTGATGGAGGATAATTAGATTGAGTTACATGAGCAGGAATTTTAACTCCCTCAAGGATGCAATTTTCTTTTTGTGGGTCGTAGTGGGAAGATGTTATGGAAAAACAAATCTTTCCTGCTTTCTTCTTTGTTTGTTTTCTCTTTTACTTTTATAAATGCCCACAAAGCACAGAATTTCCCAAGCACCTCATGTATAGATTTTATCCATTTTCTTTACTACCCATGTAAATGGGTCAAATCGCCATTGTCACCCCAGGCTGTGTTATTCGCCCACCAGTGCCAGAACAATTTGGCATTTTAATTAATCGGGTTTTTGAGAAATCAATGAATTCCACTGTGTGCCAAGAAAAAAAAAAGTTGCTTTTGATGCATTTCACACCTTACTACCGTAACTAAAATGTGAAAGTTTGCCCTGTAAATGTGTGTAGGGGTGTGTGTAGGGGTGCAACTTGATCAACTCATTTTCTAATCACAGAAAATCAGAATGAAAATACCAGTATGGCTTTGGTGTCTGTTGTTCCTCTTTATTTTCACAAAGAGACCACCAGCCTCTGCACATATGTTAAGAGTTAGAATAATGTACCACTAGATGGCATTGAAGAATATGTAGAATACATCCAACCATTAAAGCTTCTTAAATTCCCTATAGTTCATTTTCTGGAAACGATCCCAAAATATATAATTTGCTTTCTGGCCCACATCTGACTCCCATACGCCTTGTCCATGTTATAAGATGAGGTAATCCAGGCCTGATTCCAGATTTTTTTCCCCCCTTGATCTTAGTGATGGGGATTTAGGCCCTCCTCAGCTCCTACTGCTTAAGCGCTAAGCAGAAAAGGACAATAAGGAAAGGAGCAGAGGTAGGACAGGTTCATCATGTTAAATCGTACCGTTTACAACAACAAAACTGATTTCCAAAATGATTCACTTAATCTGTTTGCCAACAAACTCAACCAACAGCGCTTTCTCTACAATGGTGAAACTGTTTAATTGAAGGGGGTGTACGTTGCAGAGAACAGTTTCATATTTCACGACTCAGTGTGTCAGAGAGTAAATGTTGGCACAAGGCAGCAAGTGACTTCACAATCCAGCCCTGAGCTTTATAGGATAGTAGAATTCTGGCAGGTAATTGTCTTTGGAACACATGAAGAAAAAGAAAACACAGCTCCGTTATTTCACATCAGTCATTAGGAACCCACAGATGAGTCCTCCTTATACCTCTGTGTGGAAGGGAAATGTTGTCCTAAGCAGATCTTTTTTTTTAAAGAAAGCTTTATATTTTGTAAACAAATCCATCTGGAGTTACTAAACTTTTCCAAGTCAAACCAGGCGCTTGCCACCTCCACATCCCCCTGCTTGCCTGAAAAACGTCCAGCTGCAACCATTGATTTCCATTGCTTTGCAGTGTTGGGATATGATTACACACCACCTCTGGGCCAAAACAGAACACAATCACTCACTCTGAGTCACTATATAAGCTGAAGTATGTGATTTATTAAACCACAAAAAATAGGTTACATTAACACTACGAGTCTAACTTGAAGCCATGGGAGAAGCAACATCCAGAGTTAAACTCTGCTTTCTAGATTGTGTGTTCTTCAGATTTGTAAGCTCCGAAATATCAGAATAGAACAGAATAACAAGAGTTGGAAGGGACCTTGGAGGTCTTCTAGTCCAACCCCCTGTTTAGGCAGGAAACCCTACACCACTTCAGACAAATGGTTATCCAATCTCTTCTTAAAAACTTCCAGTGTTGGAGAATTCACAACTTCTGCAGGCAAGTTGTTCCACTGATTAATTGTTCTAACTGTCAGGAAATTTCTCCTTAGTTCTAGGTTGCTTCTCTCCTTGATTAGCTTCCGCCCATGGCTTCTTGTTCTGCCCTCAGGTGTTTTGGAGGATAGCTTGATTCCCTCTTCTTTGTGGCAACCCCTGAGATATTGGAACACTGCTATCATGTCACCCCTAGTCCTTCTTTTCATTAAACTAGACATACCCAGTTCCTGCAACTATTCTTCATACGTTTTAGCCTCCAGTCCCCTAATCATCGTTGTTGCTCTTCTCTGCACTCTTTCTAGAGTCTCCACATCTTTTTTACATTGTGGCGACCAAAATTGGATGCAGTATTCCAAGTGTGGCCTTACCAAGGCACTATAAAGTGATATTAACACTTCACGTGATCTTGATTCTATCCCTCTGTTTATGCAGCCTAGAACTGTGTTGGCTTTTTTGGCAGCTGCTGTACACTGCTGGCTCATATTTAAATGGTTGTCCACTAGGACTTCAAGATCCCTCTCACAGTTACTACTATCAGTGCATTAGGGGGATCCCCTTAGTGTAGAAGGCTATGAAAAAGTCAGAGAGATAGTATGCTTTTTTTTTTAAAAAAAGGCAAAGGGATAATTTCACTCAAACTGAAAATGCTTAGTGTTATTTTCCTGCAGAGATGACCTAAGCTCAAACTCTACATTCATATCCGTTCCCATAGAACAAAATCCTCAAAGTCTTACAACATCATTAGGACAGACTAATAACTTTCACTTTCTGTAACACTTCCATTAATTTATTTTTTTTACATTTCTAAAAATCTGTACTCACTCTTTTATGTAGTGTTCCATAATATGTGACATTTGGGCAATCATTTTCCCAGGATATGGAGATTTCCCACCCCCCTCCCAGAATACTACATTTTCTGGTATAAATATTCTGATAGGCAATTGTGCAGATAGTCAAAAAACACTTTTGGTATGCTTTTAAAAAAAATCCAAAGCAAAGATTAAAAGTTTTGTGGTTGTGGTTGTCTGTTCTTGAATTAGAAAAATTGGGAGAGTTCACAATAAACTCTGAACTGCCAAATCGTGCTTTGTGGGCCATTCCATCTTGGCTCCCAACTTCATCAGCACACTATAAATTTCAGTTTGCTTGTTCTTTGATATCACTCAAACTATGAGTTGTATATTACAGAGGCTTCTCTAGGAAATTGACAGGTATTGTTCTTTTTTCTGCCATGCATGATATCAGGGGTGGGATCCTACTGGTTTCACAACTGGTTCGCAGTTTGCACAAAATTGAACTTCCACATTGCAAAGAAAAGAGCTGAGGAGTGGCAATCCACTCTGCTGCTCCAATCAGCTGGGCTTCGGAAGCAGAAATATAGGTGAGTATAATGCAGGGGCGGGTGGGCAGGCCCACTTCAAAGAATGAGAGAACCCGTTCACTCATGGCTGAAAGTTGGAGCTAATGGTTTGCCCGAACTGGTCCTAACCAGTAGAATCCCACCACTGCATGATATATTGTCAAAGATGTAGGAGATGACCAGGCTGAGCCTGAGGGCGGAGTCAAATGCATCATCAGTTTGAAGTTTCTACATCCCCATAAGAGACCTAAGTCCAGCCCCCCTTGAAGTCCATTGACTCTTAACTGGCGCCAATTTGCCTTGACCTTTAGTAGTTCAGATTCTTGTGTACAGGTGGCATGAAATAAACTCGTACTTTTGAACTCTATTCCTGGCTCCCGACTTCTTGTACCTGACAAATATGAGGTTCACACCCATTTTTTTTCTTTTCTGTAAAACACACTGGGGGAGAGGGGACTTTGCAGTATCCAGTGTTTGTCTGTCTTGTCTGTCTGTCTGTCTTTAAACTTTTAACACATTTTTAGAAAGTTAATGAGACAAACCCCAAAGTAAGACAAACGCTTTTTCTGATTTAAAAAAGTGGCATCAGTTTTAAGGTGCAAAGCCCATCCCTTTGCAAAACATGAACAATTACAGAAATGTAAAATCATGAGCAACAAGTGAACAATTATACTAGCTGGGATGATTTCCTCTCATCACTTAGCTATGTATGCTTAAAAAATACCTTAGTGTAATCTATTTAGCTTTACCTTGAGGAAGCATAACTGAGAGCAGGCCGAGGCCTGCTGTATTAATTCAAACACATCCCAGCTCTGCAAATCGCAATGGTGCATTCCTTTAAGCACAGAAGGGGCCCAGAATGCCTCCATTCAAGAAGAGTGAGCGAGAGAAGGAGGGAGGAAGAGAAAGAGAGACAGATGGCAATAGGGCTTTAAAAGGATCTCCTTTGGGATTTCAACAAGTGAAAAGGCTTAGCAATCTTCAGAGGGCAGCCTTTTCAAAGCCAGGTGGCCAGTTTACTCCTTCATCCCAATCTCTATTTATCAGACTTTTTGGGGGTGTTACCTGAGCCTTTTAGATAAACAAGGTTGCTTTGTGCGTGGATTGTTCCCAGCAAAGAATACAGCAGCCCTTTGAAGTTCTTCTGGCTTATTGTGTGAAGGCTCCAATAGGGCTCTTCAGTGTCTTTCCAGGTCCAGGAATTGCTCTTGTTGACAGTGGTTTGCTTTGTATAAATGACTCCACTCTCAGCAATAGAGCCATTGGTTTACAGTAACAGCATTTGGATAGCAATAGCAATAGCACTTAGACTTATATACCACTTCCCAGTGCTTTACAGCCCACTCTAAACCGGTAGATAGATTAAGCCTAATCAAATCAACCTTGTTGCTCTATTGCTCCTTAAGCATGAGACTCAGAAGTTACTGTCAATCTAGCAATAATTCTTGAGGAATTGTTATGGGGTGAGGCAGAGAGGAAATCTTGAAAACAAAATGTCCCTAGAAAACTATAATCTCTGATACTGGAAAATCAAGTCTATTTTAAAGACTCATAAAATAATACATTTGGCATCACATTTTATATAACATCAACTCTACTGCAGAGAGTAAACTTAGGGAACTGATCATGTGATGAAAGAAAAAACACATTTTAGAGCATGACAGTAAAATCAGAGAAAGAAGAAACGAAGTCTCCCAGCTTAGTGAAAAACCTGGCTTTATTCTTTCTGCAAATGCTGGGCGCTGAGGATTGTGCTCCATTGCCTAGAAATCATTCAGGGGATGATGCCCTTTTGTGGTGCTGCGTGGTACCTTTCTGGTTTTTTATTGAAAACAATGTTTTAAGATGTAAAAATGTAGCAGACATCAAGTCCTAGCAGTCCCCCATGAGAGATGATGATGATGATGTTCCCAGGCACATTGTTATTCTTGGAATTCCAGAATGCTCTTCTAAATGCTCACAATTATTGTGTTCTGGGAAGCTAGGAACCCTGTGTATCTCTGTACAATCTTCATGTGTCTTATAAGCAGCTGGGTGGCCACGTATTAATGTCATAAGATATGTGAGCTAAGTGGTGGGGTGGGGCTTGGGTTAGAAATAGGGTTAAAAGATTAAGCAGCCAGCCTCCAGTTTGTTTTACAGTTAATGGTCTGAGTAAAGAAGACAAAGAGTAAAGAAAAAAGAATGAGAGTAGATTTTGTAGCTAGCAAGGTGGTAGGGGCTTCTTGGTCATCTGCAGACTGGATAGGAGTGTGGGCTCAGTGGAATCAGTTCCTTCACTTTTATGAATGAATATGTTGTAAAATCAGGATAAGGAAGGAAGAGGGAACTGCATGTTTTGCATAATTCCAACCACTGCACTTCAAAAAGGATTTGATGGTATAGAGAATGGCAAACAAAGGATTGGAACAACTGTCTGGGGAGAAGTTACTGGGGCTTTTTACATAATTAAAAAGGCAAGTAATGGTGGTGTACACAATTAAGTAAGGAGGGAAGAACATAGATGGCAGAAATTTGTCCCTGCATATCTCATAACAGCAGAATCCATAGTCCTGTGATGAGGAATTTGGGATGACAAGAATGACTGCTTTTTACAGCAAATAATTATACTATGATCTCAGTAGGCCTTTTAGTACCAGTTGCTGGGGAACACAAGCGGGTGGATGCTATTGTGCACATATCCTGTTTGTGGATTTCCCATGGGCATTTGGTTGGCCACAGTGGAGACATCATGCAAGCCTAGCTCAGCCTTTGTCCTACTCTGCTATGGGATTTCCAATATCTTAAGGATGCTATTAGTCATGTTAACTTCTTCTGGGAGTTTTTCAGATACAAAATGTTTTGGAGACCATAATGTTCCTCCACCAACAGATTTTCTGTTAAGCCCTGCAGATTTCTAGCCATCACTGGCTATAATGAAGGAATTATATGTGTACTGCCAAGGGCTGAATTTAACTAAATGCCAATTAAAGACAAATTCAGCCTTTGGCAGCCACACATATAGCCCAGGGTTAGTTGCTACTATGGGAAACTGGTTGTAGGTTGCGCTAGCACATACTGTATGTTACATATTCCAGATGGAACTTGTTCAACTTCCTTGTTGGCCAGCTACGCAAGCTGTCAATTAAGGATGTAACTGCTTGCCAAACAACCCTATTGGGAGTCTATGGCAAAGTCATCTTTATCATATTTCCATTCTAGCCAGGTGTGAGCTTAGTGGATGGCCTTTAATGGATGCCCCTGCATACTTAGAGAAGGTCCTGTAATTTCCACAATTTTATTCCAGAATGATGTACAGGAAAGCAAACTATTTTTGTTCAGCTAGCATGAAATCATGCCATTTCCAGTCTCTCTCTCTCTCTCTCATCCGGTGGAGGAAAATGAGATATACCAAAGCTCTGCAAAAAAAAAGGTCTCTGTGTGTGTGTGTGCTTCAGTGTCAACATGTTTGTATCTCTATTGCATAAGGGTTTATGGTCTTGTGGACAGAATAATGACTTCATCAGGAAATCCCCTTTCAGGCTTCCAAAAATATAAAAATATAATCCTTTATCGGATACTACCAAATCAAGCAAAAGTATTTTCAATCAGAGTCATAGTCCACAGTCCTATGCACATTTGACCACATCTGTTGGATCTTCTGAACCCCATAGGATTCTTCAATTGCCTACTTCAAACCCCATCATATTAGGATGCCATCTATCCCTGTAAATGGTCCTGCTACTTGTTCCATCACCTGCCTCAGTAGCTGTTTAAAGCTTTATCTCACATTTTATTCTGGAGTGACAGATAAACCTTTCTTCTTTTCCCAAAGACTGGCATTCTATAATTTATATAATGGCTAATGATGTTCGGAAGGGAAACAATTTTAAAGACCTTAAAGACCCAATGTAGATTTAATAAACTCAGGCAAGTGAAGGAATGTTTGGCATACTAACAAGGATCCAGCTGAATGACTGAATAAATAATCAAAGACTTTTGAAATAAGAGAACATTCTAGAAATGCATGTGAACATGATTTGATTAAATAATGTGGCAGTTGCTTCTTAAATGGGAGAGAAGGTGACAAGAATCACAGACATTTTTGCCCTTAATTGAATCTGGTTTTGAAAAGTAAAAAAGAAATTACTTTGAGTCATTAGCCGGGCAGTCTGTGGCTAAGTTTTAGAGTGCTGGCTTTTGATTTGGAATCTCAATGGAAAGTGCCGTTGTTTGAATTTTCAAGCCCAAATCGAGGTTTGGATCCAGGGTGCCATAAAAACACATGTCAATTTACATCCGTATTCCCTAATTTGTTTCTCCATAGATGTGTCCCTACCACAGTCCCTACCACCACCCAGGCTGATTCTGATGGCACCTATTTGTCCAGAATGCATGGAAAGCATTTTACAGGAGAAAGAAGTTAATAGTCTTCACCTGTGGCTCTTCCTAGTTGCATAGTTTTTTTAAAAAAAAATGACACAGAAATGTGCTTCTTCACTTTGATAAAATACAAGTAGTTCTCAACTTACGATCAAAATTAGGACCAGACTTTTTAAGCAAGGCAGTTGTTAAGCGAGTCACACTCAATTTTATGACCTTTTACACCACAGTTGTTCAGTGATTAATCATTACAATTGTTCAGTGAATCTGGTTTCCCACATCGGCTTTGCTTGTCAGAAGCCAGATGGGAAGGTTTCAAAGGGTGACCACATGACCCCCAGGATGCTACAACTACATCATAACTACATTGTAAATATGTGCCAATTGCCAAGTGCCCAAATTTTGATCATGCGATCTTGGGGATGCTGCAATCATCATAAGTGTGGTGGTCATGAGTGTTTCTTTTTTTCAGTGCCATTGTCATTTTGAATGCTCACTAAATGAATGGTTGTAAGTTAAGGACCAACCTGCAAGCCAGCCTCGATAATTGAGATTGTACAGTTTAATCAAGATTCTTTCTGGGTGGAATTTCCTAATGCGCCGGAGTGTACATTCATGCAAATCAAAAATACAAAAATGAGCATTGATACGATCAGAGTACGTATATATCAAGACTGCTGTTAGGATTTATGCCTTTCCATTACTCTCTTTACTTTTATGAACACTTTCTCTCATTTTTAATACATTTCTTAAAGATATTTTACGTGACTGAAGGCCCTAACCAGATCTAAAGTCATCTTTTATTTCCAAACGTTGTTTCTTTTGGTATGTGTTAAGGGATTGAATTTCCATATGATTCTCCATCATAGCTGATGCTGGGAATTGCAAGTTCAAGGGCTGAATAAGTATGGCACCATTCGCATTCAGGCACCAATATTGTGAGCTGGCAGGGAATAGCCTGGAAACATATGAGCTCCTCTTAGAATACTCCCTCTAAAGCTTTGCAAACAGCATTTTTTCCAATAAAATGCAAATAATTCACTGTTACCACACAAGTCCATGTATAGTTTAGCATGAAAGCTTTATTCCTCCCAAGAGGCTGCTTTTTAATACAAAATTTAGACGCAAATGAGACTGTGAATTCTAGCCCTGCCTTAGCCATAAAAGCCAGCTGGGTAAATTTGGGGGTCTGGGTCTGTCTCTCACTCTGTCTCTCTGTTTCTCTCTCACACACACCATCTCTCTCTCTCTCTCTCTCTCTCTCTCTCTTTCTCTCTGCCTCTCTCTCTCTCTCTCTCTCTTTCTCTGTCTGTCTCTCTCTGTCTCTGTCCCTGTCTCTCTCTCTGTGTGTGTGTCTCTGTCTCTCTCTCTCTCTGCCTCTCTCTGTCTCTCTGTCCCTGTCCCTGTCTCTCTCTCTCTCACTCCCTGTGTCTCTCTCTGTCTGTCTCTCTCTCTCTGTCTCTCTCTCTGTCTGTCTCTGTCTCTCTTTCTGCCTCTCTCTGTCTGTCTCTGTCTCTGTCTCTCTGTGTGTGTCTCTGTCTCTCTTTCTCTGCCCCCCCTCTCTCTTTCTCTGTCTGTCTCTCTCTGTCTCTGTCCCTGTCTCTCTCTGTGTGTGTGTCTCTGTCTCTCTCTCTCTGCCTCTCTCTGTCTCTCTGTCCCTGTCCCTGTCTCTCTCTCTCGCTCCGTGTGTGTGTCTCTCTCTCTGTCTCTCTCTCTGTGTCTGTCTGTCTCTGTCTGTCTCTGTCTCTCTTTCTGCCTCTCTCTGTCTGTCTCTGTCTCTGTCTCTCTGTGTGTGTCTCTCTGTCTCTGTCTCTCTTTCTCTCTTCAACCCACTTCACAGGGTTGTTGTGGGGAAAATAAAAGGAGGAAGGTGTGTTGGATATGTTTGCTGCCTTGAGTTATTTTTGAAAACTAATAAAGGTGGGGTATAAAATAGTAAGTAAAACCAGACGTATACATTCTGAATAACTGGCTTTTGTGAGAATTCTGGCACACAGACGTTATCTTTACACTTTTCAGATGATGCCAAGACCAGATTGCTTCTAAAATGATAATACAATAAAATTAGATTGATTCTGGTGAACAGCCAAAAACGAAGTTTGGTTGCACTGCTTTTTCGGTTCATAATTTGGTGATGGTCTAGGAGCTTTTTTTCTGAACCTTTATTAGACTTAGGTACTTGTGGCCCATCATCTAATATCTAAGCCTTCTATAAACTGTCACATCTGCTTTCACAATCTATGAAAAGAGAGAAAAAGGAAATGGGTGGCAATCCTCATATCCATTGTTGGCCTCAGCTAGCTAACATTCAGCTAGCCTTTTGCCCCTAACCAACGAATTGTAGACCTTGCAAGATTTCATAGGTAATGGCTAGTACTTTATAACTGCTAATCTTCATGATGTCACAGTACTTTTGCTTCATTGTTTTTTTGTTTTGTGGGTTTTTTTTTTTTTTTTTTTTTTTTTGCTACAGCAGGTTAGATATCCTTCTCAAGTGCTGCCCAGTGACTGGTCGTTCTGCCTTTTTGTTTCTGGTTTTGCTTGTTTGTGCGCTGATCTTGTTGCAGCTGCACACTTGTGTATGCAGTGACATCTAGTGACAAACACCACAAATGGGACTTATGGAAATTTCCAGGGCACATGATGAGCAATATCATAACAAGTATCTTCCCTCCTGCCATGCTCCCCGCATCTCAGTTGTGAGATTGGCTTGCAAAATATATATATATATTTTTAAAGAAATCCCTTTGTTCTGAAATCCAGTGAAAAATGCAAACTTTTCAGCCTCGTTGCATTGCAGTTTCAAGGTCTGATGCTTAATAATAGAGCTCCTTTGGAATGAAAGGTACTTGTAATCATTCTTCCTTATCCCTCGCAGCATCTTCGTTTCACAGAAAACAGGAATAGAAGTCTCAAAGCTCCATTTGCCGACGTTTTTCTGCAGTAATATTTGTGGATGAGGTAGAATTTGACCTCCAGACTGATCTAATCCAGAGAACCACTTTGACACAGTCCACAGCTTTTTGTGATGATTAGGGAAACTATTAATATTGCCTTTTTTATTTTTATTTGAATGAAACACTAGGGCCTTTTTACTTTTTCTCATTCTGGGCCTCTGTGGTAATCAACAAGTTTCATGAGATGTGAAGTGGGAGTTGCTGACACCACAAAGATTCAGGCACTGATAAACTCTTCTTAAGATTCTTCGTCATCTTCTAGCTGTGATCGATTCTCTGCATCCATGACAGTCTTTTCTTCCCAAAAGCAAAACCCACACTTGCTTCTCAGTCTTTTTACGGATTGTGACTATATTATTTTTTAAATTGAAATGACCAAATACTGGCACATCCAGCAAAACAGATGCTATTTTTTCCTATTTTATTCAATGCCTGCAAAACATCTGACATTTTAAGATAATATATATCTGCCGCTTGATCTCACATAAATGATGTGTTCCAACCACTTGGTGCCAATTTCTTATTGTCAATATCAATTTCGTGCCAACTATAAGCAGGCAGGCCTCAAATATGTGGAAGAAAGATACCGAACAGTGATTTTCAAGATGTACAAAACCTGTATGATTATTTTCAAATTATTCCATGAAACCTTAAAGGTAAAGGTAAAGGTTCCCCTTGCACATATGTGCTAGTTGTTCCTGACTCTAGGGGGCGGTGCTCAACTCCGTTTCAAAGTCAAAGAGCCAGTGCTGTCCGAAGACATTTCCATGGTCATGTGGCCAGCATGACTAAACGCCAACGGCTCACGGAACGCTGTAACCTTCCCACCAAAGGTGGTCCCTATTTTTCTACTTGCATTTTTCACGTGCTTTCGAACTGCTAGGTTGGCAGAAGCTGGGACAAGTAATGGGAGAGCTCACCCCATTATGCAGCACTAGGGATTCGAACTGCTGAACTGCCGACCTTTCGATTGACAAGTTCAGCGTCTTAGCCACTGAGCCACCATGTCCCCTTCCATGAAATCTTAGATGGGGGAAATCTCAGATAACCTTGCTTTCAGAAATAACTAAGTTACTTTGGGATGCAGTTACTTCATAGGAAGCTGCTCTACGTCTATTTGTAAACTCCTAGGTAGAGGAGTTACTTCTTTCCACTGATAATTTTTCTGGATACTTCAAGCAAATTTGTATTTTAAGACAATCTGATACAACCAGCCCTTCGGTCACATTTTAATGCATTACTAATTGTCCAAGCTGAAATGCGCTCAGAGCAGAGCTGCCCAGATCCAGTAGTACATTATCTTATGACAGGGTTCCTTTCTCCTCAGGATGAGGCCTTCATAACAGAAGGAAGTGGACTGGAATAGCTCTTAACCCTGTAATGGTGGTGCAAAACAGAAAAGAATAACAGTGAAGAGGAAAGCCACCCCCAACTTTTAAATTCTCCCAATGCCTGCAGAGCTTAAGCGGGGGAAGAATTTTCCCCACTGACCCCTTACAATATAATAGGTATATTTTCTCTCCTTCTCCAGTTACTTAATATCTTTTTTTTTTAATTGAAAGAGATCAATCCTATCTCCAAGCTCAAAAGTGTATTGACTGTTTTTAAAAGGCATGCAAGAAGCAGCTATCCATCTACTGTAAAGAGTTACTTATTCCTGCAAAGAGTTACTTATTCCTGCTTTTGCTTTCTCATGTTTGGCTCGGGCCAAGCCAAAATGGCCATGGAAGGCAAGACCCAGTAATTGGAAGGACACAGGATACCTGCACCAGCCTAAAATGATCTATGGAAGCTGTGTAGATCCCACCCGTCCATCAGTGTAATCAGTGAGCTATTGTAGATTATTTGTACATCTAGGCTGGTGTTGGGAGAAGGAAAACACCATTTTAATTCTGGGACAGCAAAAATGAGTCATGGTGGACAAGTGATGCCATGAGGAAATCTCCTTTTAGGTCAGTGAACAGTGAATCATTATTCTACCATTAACAGATTGGGAGGATGAATCTTAAGGAATGCAGGATTGAAAAGAAGTGATGGAAATAAATTTGACTCAGGTTTATTTAATACCCTATTCCTGATACATGCTGTTTATTGTGATCATTGTTATGTTAACAAATGCTATCAAACTCCATTGTAAATTTGTCAGTGTATAAGCAGGGTAAAATTTGCTGAACCGAACAGCAGTAAAATTATATTTTGCTGGCATTGAACTTCTTACCCCTCAAGTCAGATATAACTCACATTCATAGCTATCAAAATGAATATTGATAAATATCCTCTTAGATTGCTACCTGAAACACTGCTAAGGTTGCCAAGATCCCCATAGCAAAGCATGCTTTAGGTGATTCAGGATTAGGGGAGGAGGCTCCAGACTTTTCCACTGATATGTTTTGTTCAATAAGGATTAAAATCAGAAGTCAAATGAAAAACAAATCTGCCTATGAATGGAACTAAACACAGAAAATGAAAACTACTATCATAGTAAGAAGAAAATGGTTTTCTGCAATATGTTTGAAAGCACCCAGTAAAGTCATCAGTTCAGGAAGAAGATCATCTAGGTTCTTACCTGGTCTCCTGTTTGCAGCAACATCTCCTCCATACCTCATAGGAGCAGGAGAATCTTTTTTTTTTTTTTTAGCCTTAACAAGAGAAATGTCAAAAAATTATGCCAAGATCCTGCTGGGAGTAAATTTTATTTAGCAGATACAAAGCAAGGAAGATGTTATCCAAAACAAAGTGTGGCTAGTTTTTATTCTTCCTGGGACAAAATCTCGAGGGTGGGGAGAACCAGGTTTGAATTTACAGTGGTACCTTGGTACTCAACTGCTTTGAAACTCATCAGATTTGGTACTCAGCACATTTTGATGCAAAATTTTTGTCCTGGTACTCATCATTTGTTTGATACTCAATGCACAAGCTAGAACTTGTCGGTGTTGGCTGCCTTATGACTGACTACATTATTCCTTATGGGAAAAATTAGTTTGGTACTCATGGTTTTTAGTACTCATTGTGCCTCCCAGGAAGCAATTAACAATGAGTACTAAGGTACCACTGTAGTTTTTTATATAAAATGTCCAAGAACATGGCTGTGTTTTGTGTCTTTTCTTGAAGAATTAAAGGAACCCTTGAAATGAGATGATTGTATGACTATCCCAAAAGACCCATTTCAGTACAGAGTCCTGAATTAGTGTAAGCACATTGGGAATTTCAAGAGACAAAGAAAAGTAGCCCTCATTTACCCAATCTAGAAAAAAGGTTTAACACTTGCCTGCTGAACAAAGTGAATCTGGTAAACGTGTTTATGGATAATAGTAACAATAAGAAAGGAAGTGGAAGAAACAAAAAGAAGGGGGGGCAGGGGAATGCCTCTCTAGTTCAGACTGTTAAATGACCAGATCAGCCATTCATCTCTATGCATTGCATTCTTCAATCTTCATCCATTTTAGTTTTCAGCACCATATGGTTACTTATGTACAAAGTTTCAGATAAAACTCTAGATTTCTTTGAAAATGATGACATCTACTCAAGTATCAAAAAAAAATAATACCTTGAACACTTAAGGTCATCAGTAAATACATTTCATTAAGGGATCAATCAATCCATTAAAAATTATGGTGGATGCCTCTTAGATTAAAATCTATGACATGATTATAAATCTAAAATGGGATTTTCATGGTGTTCAAAACAAATGGGGACTAAATCAAGAGGCTTTGGTGCATAAAGGCTGAAGTGGCAATTTGTTCTGCCCCAGCTACAGACCACAAAGAATGCAGCACACACAAAGTCCGTACAAACTAAGGTTTATACAAAGTCCGTACAAACCTTAGTTTACTAATTAAGGACTACTAATGAGTTTTCTTAGTAGTTGTTTGAACACAAGTACAGTTTAAATCAGTCTTTTCTGAACAAGGGCTGTTAATTTAAGTTCATTAACAGCTGACAAGAATCCAAAGAATAATAATTCAATTCTGAAGCACAGTATTTCAGATAACCATAATCTTATTGTGGCTGGCAGAATGCCCAGAAGCAGTTTGCAGGAAAATTGACAAGAAAGGAACAAGAGCCGATCAGACGTTTGTGGAATCAAGATGCAAAGGAATATGAACGAAGTTGTTTCCTGCAAATTGCCTCAGTCGTCATCCTTCCTTAAATAGGCTAGGGGAGTGGCCAATTAGCCACAAACCTTACTCTTGAGGAGACCTCCTCCTGAGGAGCCACTCCTGCCTTTTGGCAACTCTGCGTGTTCCTTCTCTTCTTCCTCTTCATTTATGAGAGCTTCTGGAGGTTCTGAAGGCCCTGGCTGAATCCCTGCCTCTGGCACCACATCTTCTCCAGCCTCCTCATTGTCTGACTCGAGTGCTAGCTGCACAGACTGCTGGCGCATCACCACACCAGCCTCCTCACTGTCGGAATCAGCTACTAGCTGCACAGGCCACTGACGGGCCATAACACAATTGGAGAGTAATATAATTGCAAAAGTCACCTATTTCAGGATACTCAGCTCCCTTATTATATGCTTCTTTTTCAGAGACTCTTCAAAATTAGCAGTCTGATATTCAGAAATAATGAGAGGCTCAAAGGTCATTGAAGCTTCATGTTAGAAAACTCACAAAGAATGAAACAGTGTATTTTTTTAAAAAAGTGGGGAAGTCATTGTTCCTTATTTCCTAATGATTACTTAAGGGATTCATATTTAAAAAGATACAATTACCTGGGAGCACTTTTACATATTAATAGGATATCTAGGATTGAATAGAGATGGCAGAAGCTCCTCCTGCTCCCCATTCCCAATTGTCCTAGAATGACAATTAGAATGACAATTGCTAAATGATGGCAACTGGATGGAGTTTTTCGGGTGGCCCAGTTCTCACTTTCATTGAGTACCATAATCTTTTTGCATTGCATGAAATCAAGGATGTGGAATAATCCATAGGAAATTAGAGAAGTAAACATAATTTTAAAATCAAAATAATTGTTGGAGTTGTCATATCTGTGAAAGCCCCACCCACCCTCCCTCCCTCCCTCCCTCCCTCCCTCTCTCTCTCTCTCTCTCTCTCTCTCTCTCATAAAGTTAAGCTTAAATTAAAGTTAAGTTACTTAGAACTATTCCTAAAAAGAATGGGTAACATCAGATCTGTTTTGTCTACAAATATATTCTGTGTGGATACATAGAAAATGGTTATCACCTGACAGTAAGATGGCTGACACATAAATTTAATGAATTAAGTGAAAAATAACTAAATATAAATTGAATTAGAATCGCAAGTTTAATAAGTCTAGAATTGCTAATAGCTTATTTAAGTAGAAAGCTTATTTTCCAATAAGTTCACTGAATATAGTACTAATTGAGGTTCCATTTCCTCTGAACTCAGTGGAATTTAATTCTGAGACAGCGTGCCTAGGATTGCACAGTAAATTAACTGATTTTCTTAAGAACCAGGAAAACAGGCTAAAAGTGTTATTGACATTGATAAATTAATTGGGCTACATCTTTTGCAGCTCATAATTTATGTTGGCTGTAGCATCTTAAATGGGGAAGGGACAGTGCAGAATATTATGAAAGCAGAAAGGATGGTAAACACTTTAGCAAGGTTCACCTTCCCAAATTTTACTTGAATTATCTTCAAAGCCATTCACTAAAATAAACTTTCCCATGCATCCCTTTTAAGGAAGAAAGATGAGGAAAAGATAATACAGAGCCCAAGTGGAGTTGAAGCAATGCAGTAGAAAGCAGCATAAGATATATCTATGATCTCACTTTTCCACATGCCTTTTCAGGGTGCTGGATTAGACAGAACCTTAAAGAATGAACCCTGACTTGTTTTCATAGAATAGTGTACCATTGTTGCCTCTGATTATAGCTTTTCCAGGGTATCAAAATGATGTATGTAGCTAGCTGGCAAGCTTTGTTCAACTGGAGCAGGAATCCAGATTCAGTGATGGTGTCAAGTTGTAGTTTGTTGGTAATACTCTGTGATGGTTGGTGAGCAGAGGCAGCAGAAGCAGAATGGCAGAATGAGTTGTAATGCCCACGAAAAAGAGGCTGGCAAATAGAAAATGTCCTTCCTAATGTTACCTATCCATCCAACCCCGCCCCCCAGTAAACATTTGGGCCAATACTTATAAGCATTCACCTGGCACCTACTCATTAGCTGTAAAAGATATAAAGCTAGTCCAATGACCCAAATCTGAAAAATAAGGTTTGACCAAAGAATTAGCACAAGACTGTCAGATCTGAAGCCAGTTCAACAACAACAATCTTTATTTCAGTCCTAGGCCAATATAAGATAACAGACACTGCAAATATTTAATCTTACAAACATAATACTGTACAGGTATTCCTTGTTTAGTGACTGCATCATTTAGCAACCATTTGCAGTTACAACAATGATGAAAAGTAAATTTACAATCAATCCACCAATTTATGAACCTTGCAGGTCTGTAAAACAAAGGAATGCTGGAGTAAGATCATAAGTGCAGTCATGGTTTCACCTGTTTATAGTTTTGCTTAGTGACCAGGTTCCTTGTCCCAGTTGTGGTTGTTAAACAAGAACTCACTATAAAATATTTCAGCTCAAACAGAGACCTCTGTGGATTTATACTATCAAAATGGTAGCCACAACCAGAGGATCAGAGCTCTCCTCTTTTTATGTGCATGTGAGTTGCATGTTAGAATGCATTGTTTTGATGTTCATTGTTTTAACATATTTGACTCCTCTCAGCTGCCTTTGGCTCCAGGTTTTGTGAATGAAGTTGCGTCTATGAAGATTCTCAGAGATCCAGGTCATGGTTGTCCCAAAGATGCTTTTTCAAAAGGCAACTGGACTTTCAAAGGAAAAACCAAGCAAATGAAGTTGTATTACTGATTATAATAATGGCAATAGCATTTAGACTTATGCTATATATCACTTCACAGTACTTTTACAGCCCTCTCTAAGCGGTTTACAGAGTCAGCATATTGCCCCAACAATCTGGGTCCTCATTTTATATACTTCGGAAAGATGGAAGGCTGAGTCAACCTTGAGCCTGGTGAGACTCGAACTGCCAAACTGCAGGCAGTCAGCAATCAGCAGAAGTAGCTTGCAGTACTGCATTCTAACCACTGCGCCACCGCAGCTCCTAAAATTCTGAACAGAAAGGTATAGATATATAAATGGAGATTTTATACACACATAACACATATATACACACCATGTAATGTTGTGGTAAAAACTTATTTTAAGGAATTAAAAAATAGAGATTATCCATCTATTTTTCTCTATTTTTAGGAGCCTGAGTGGCGTAGGAGGCTAATGCCTCCTAAGGCAGCATTTAACATCCAGCTGCCTGCAATTACTGCGAGTTCAATTCTCACTCATCAATTCTTAACGCATTGTAAGCCACCCTGAGTCTCCGGAGAAGGGCGGCATATAAATCAAATTTTTAAAAAATCATTTTATTAGTTCTAAAGTTCCAGGTTAATGAGTCATGGTCTCATGCATTTAAGCAAGTCAAGGGCAAGAACTTCAAACTTACATGGGTTTTGTGTAGAATATTGATATCATAAAGACAATATGAACATGAGCTCATACTTGCAAAAAAAAAAAAAATCCTTGCAGACCCAAAATATGGAGAGAATAGGTTTCCAACTGATAAGGTAGTAAGATAACAAAATTGGAAAAATTGGTTTCATTGAGACTGTGAAGACACTAGAGATACTGTATAATCCTTGAAAGGTGACATATATGATAAATGAGAGGTACCAAGTCTCTATTATTCTGTCAAGCTCTCTCTGTATTTACTGCAGAAGGAGGAAAGAAATAATAGGACTACACCACCTCTCCTTGAATCTGCTGCTTAGCATTTACTATAAGCCCTTGAACCACAAAACACACACAGCAGTAGTAAAATTCCACACTTAAAAAAGCAAATAGGAGGAGGAAGGAGTGTTATGTATATTCACTGCCTTGAGTTACTTATAAAGTAATAAAAATCTAATAAAGAAATGAAATAAATAAAATATATAAAAATATAATGTAAAATACACAAAGGCATGAATAAGAGTGTACAGTATATATAAAAGGAATCTATAGAAAGGCATAAGCAAATCTTGTTAAATTCTTACAGGTAGTAGTAACTTTACAACCATAACTGAATCCAGATTTTCTGTCATAAGTCATTGTGGTTGTTAAGCAGGTCACCGTATTTTTATGGAGGTCATAAGGTAAGCCACTGTGGCCAATAAGCAAATCTCATGGTCATTAAGAAAACCATATGATCATGGCAAAAGCATAACAAATCGTGCTCATGTGACTCCGATTGTTGCAACAGGTGGTAAATGCTAGCTGGTTGCTAAGTGCCTCAAATGCCATCATGGGTGACCATGGATGAGGGGATGCAGCTATTGTAACTTTGAGGGCAGGTCATAACTAACTTTTTGGGTGTCCATCAGAACTTCAAACTGTCATTAAACAAAGATTACCTGTATTTCAATTCTCTACAAATATAAAACCAATCATTAGAGTTCATGAACTGTATGTCCAAACCCTCATTGAATATTCAATATCAGTTGAGCTCAAATTTATGCAATGTAATGAGGCTGTGTAAATTTACTGCAAACATTTTAGAGTTTACTCACTCATAATCAGTTCCTGGTGAATTTTATAAGAAAGCAATAGTGTGTTATTGAAGGATTGTAAGCCATCAAGGACATTTGCAAATAGGTTTGATTGGTGTGCTTTGACAGTCTTGGAGAAATAAAAGTATTATGGATACAGTGGATTGCTCAGAAGTTTCAGCTTGCTCATTTCTGGCAAAGTCTTTCCTTGTATAGGATCTTATATCTCCCTTCTGAGACCTTAGAGGACTCAAAGCACTCAAAGGCATCAATGTGTAAACCAGTGCATACATTGGGATGTCTGATTGCATGAATCTGGTTCATTGCTGCAGCACACTACACATCCCCAAGAGAAAAGATAAGCACTCCTTGGTTTTATTTCAGCTAAATTTCAAGATTAATATATTTTACCATGTAGACTGGAAACCAATGTGAAGAACTGAGGTGACTAAGTTCTTCCATTGCTTTCTTATAATAGAACACCTTTAGCCAGTGTTTAAAAATAATGATCTAACTCTAACCTTGACTCACCATGCCTTCCTGCACTATTAGGAACATACTGTGGGGACCTGCATGGTTGACCTTAACCTTTTAGGACATATGCATTCTAGAAGTTTGAAATTAAGAAAGGGACCTGATTAAGTCTCATAAAACATGTACACTAACATATTCCTTTACAATAGCTTAAGGCTTAAGATCTTAAATATTTAAAGGATGGCAATTAGAATTTCGGGGGTTGTATCAGGGATGAAATGCTACCGGTTCACTCTGGTTCCAGCGAACCAGTAGTGATAAAAACTACCAGTTCGGGTGGACCAGTAGTTAAAAAAAAAAAGCTACCAGTTCAGTTGACCCGGGAGTTAAAAAAAAGCTACCAGTTCGGGCAAACCAGTAGTTTAAAAAAGCTACTGGTTCCTCCGAACTGGTATTTCCGACGATCAGCTGTGCAGCAGGGTTTAGCTTTGCTAGAAAGCAGGAAATCCTGCTTTCTAGCCAAACTAAATCATGCAGCACAGCTGATTCCCCCCCTCGTTGTTCTACTTATCTTGCGAAGCCTCCTTTGGTGCATAGCACACATTCACGGCCAGCCAACCAGTAGCAAACCGGTTCAGATTTCACCAGTGGGCTATATGCTGTATGCATTTTCCTGACACAAGAGTAGAATGCTACCCAGATACTGTACTTAAACTACATTACTGATTCAATTGGTTATTCATCTGTTTCTTGGGTTTGTCTTTTAGGTCTACTGACAAAATAAAATAAAATCCAACTTCCCTTCCATATGCAATTAGTTAAAGGCATTAATAGCCCAATAGCTGAGATCCGAGTTGCTATCAGGACAGTTGGTGGGATCGATGCAGATATATAACAACCATTAGCAAAAGAAGGAGTGAAGTTCTGGCATGTAGCTATGTAGCACATGAAAGAAGTTGAGAGATAGCAATATTACTTAGACTTATATACCACTTCATAGTGCTTTACAGCCCTCCCTAAGTAGTTTACATTGTCAGCATATTTCCCCCAACAATCCTCATTTTACTGACCTCAGAAGGATGGAAGGCTGAGTCAACCTTGAGCCAATGAGAATTGAACTCTGCAATCAGCAGAATTAGCCTGCAATATTACATTCTAACTATCGTGCCACCATGGCTCTTCATTCACAGATGAGAAAATGAATGAAGTCACAAATAATGTTTAGTCTCATAATCACAAATGAGTTCTGATTGGCAGATTAAATTTAAAGAGTTGATAAAAAAATTGCTTATTAGACCTCCACAAAAATATTCATAGACTAAACAAGGGGAAGATGCTATAGAAGGACCCAAAATAGAGGCAGAGGCCAGAGAACCTGGTATACGCCCAGGCAGTTGGGATTAAAGCATAGGGCAACTGCTTTGAGGAGGTGAATTATTGCTCCTCTCCTAGGAGATAGAATAAAACCTCTCATCTATAAAACAATTACAATATTATCAGTTTAATAATATATTTATATCCCATATTTCTTCTAGGAGATAAAAGCAGAACAGAGCTAAGTTTCCTCTCATTTATTTTTTTATTTTTTTTAGAATGACCGGTTTGAGGTAGGATTGGCTGAAAAATAGTAAGTGATTCAGATTCATCCACTTTGTCCCTATGGTAAGGATTGGAACCTGGATCACCTTATGTTACTTCAGTCCCTTAACCAGTAAACTAGATAGGCTTCCTAGAAAATGCAATAAAATTTAACAGTTCATATTGCCCATTAGCCATAACATTGCTGAGTGTGCATTCTACCCACTGGGCTATTAAAAAATGTAAACATATGGATTTATATTAGATTTTTCTCCAAAATAACTTTAAATATATATAAAGATATTTATTAAACAATCCCCCTTTAAGGCATAATTGAAGTGAGAAGTACCTTCCTTTGTGGATGTAGTATGAGTGCTGCCTGAATTCTTGGCTCCACATAAGTGCTTTTATTAACTACAATAATAGGATCACTTAATGAAATTGTTTCATAATTATTTTGGAGATTAGATGAATCTAAAAGAGATTACATTCCTACCAAGCTAAACATCAGCTCCCCCCACCCCTTATATTTATTTTACATGTTTTTTGTGGTCTGTTGAAATAGATTTCTTACGTTCAAAGTGATTATCAGTACTAAAATCACAAAAGACATTATCAAATGGACTAATCTGGAGGTCTGTAGCATATAGCAGGTCTTAAAGTACATGTAGTGTTTTTAAAGAATTTAACCCCTTCCTTGACTTGGGTGCCTTCTAGATCTGTGGACTTTTGGTCTCAGAAGTAGATGGCCCAGCTAGGAAGCTTTTGCATACTGGCAATAGGTGCATGGAGGTAAGCAGCAACAAAGATGATTAGAGGGCTGGAGGCTAAAACATATGAAGAACAGTTGCAAGAATTGGGTATGTCTAGTCTAGAGAAAAGAAGGAGTAGGGTTGACATGATAGCAGTGTTCCAGTATCTGAGGAGCTGCCACAAAGAAGAGGGAATCAGCCTATTTTCCAAAGTACCAGAAGGCAAGACAAGAAGCAATGTATGAAAACTAAACAAGGAGAGAAGCAACCTGGGATTAAGGAGAAACTTTCTAACAGTGAGAATAATTAATGACTGGAATGGCTTACCTTCAGAAATTGTGGGTGCTCCATCACTGGAAGCTTTTAAGAGACTGGTCAGTAATTTGTCTGAAATGGTATAGGTTCTCCTGCTTGCGCAGGGGGTTGGACTAGAAGATCTCCAAGGTCCCTTCCAACTCTATTGTTATTATGTTAAATTCATTCACATGTACGCGATAATGTATGGCAGCCACAGGTTTTGTTAGTCAAACTTTCCCCAGTATTCCCATGAACTAAAATCTGACAAAGTTGAATTGCACAGGTATCAGATACTTTTCATGCCATTTATCTTTACGGCCCTGAGGGCCTCTAAAATACTGAAATCAATTTAGCACTACAAGAAGCCATATTCACCAAATCAACTCAATTGCTTTCTGTCATGAGAAGCAACTGTTTTAATACTAACACAAAGTGCTTCATTTGTTAATGACCAAATGCTGCTCATTTTCAGGCAGCTGTTTTCAATACAAGTGACCATCCCTTGTGGATAATGGTGTATTCCTCGCAGGATATATTTTTGGAGGAAAGAAAAAGGCAGAATAAGAGCAGCTTTGTTCATTCGCGTGTTCCTTCTTGAAAGCGCTAAAAAAATCAATTATGTTGAGATTCCAGCTAAAAATCTTTTTTGCCAGAATACAAAACCCAATTCCCATAAGCCTTAGATGGCAAATTGGGACCTGCAAACTGAACTACTTTGCTTCTTAATTTCCCCCCTTTTGCCACCCCTGTAGCAATATTAAGATATATTGTTTCATCTTCATTAATCCTGGCAAAGCCAGACCACTAGCCTGAAGGTTTATTACTTAACTCCTTGGTGCCACTTCTCTAAAGTTTTTAAGTCTGCTTGGCAAGGAGCCATTTCTCAGATGTATACATGGTTTCTGCTGTGAGCAGCATTAAAACAGTGCAAAAGAAATGTATTTATCCTGACTGCACCATCATTGGTCGCAAAAGGGATTTAAAAAGCTTTCCCAACAAAAGGCATCTAAGAATCTTCTCTCTGGTGCCTTCTTGAATGGACATATTGTGTAAGGAAAAAAAGCACAGCCCCTTTTAGCAATCTATTTTTTAACCCATGATAGTGTTTTTAATCAGTTGGTTTACTTCCCCAGGGAAGAAAACTTTAATCCTTATGCTTTCCCCAACTCCTGTACTGGTAGTGGAATCTGATGCTGACAGCTCAGGTTTTATGTTCAACTGAAGATCCCAGGATATAGATAGCCAATGTTTATTAGGCCAGTCTTTTAGAACTTGTTTACACTGTGTCTTGCTTTGAGTTTTCAAAGGAAATGAGACTGAGTTTTTTTTTATTAGCAAAATCTAGAAGAACTTTGTAATAGGCCAAGTTAATGCTACATCACCATATCTTCAGTGGTTCGAATAGAATAGAATAGAATAGAATAGAATAGAATAGAATAGAATAGAATAGAATAGAATAGAATAGAATAGAATAGAATTTTTTATTGGCCAAGTGTGATTGGACACACAAGGAATTTGTCTTGGTGCATATGCTCTCAGTGTACATAAAAAGAGCATAATGAAGATATTTTATCTGACCAAATACTATGTCTTGCTAGGTCTGGCAGTGTTGAACCCGTGATAAATACATTGTTGCACTGCAGTTTTTATAAAGGTGCTCAAGAAAAAAACATTGCAATTTGTGCTAGAAGATAATTTAATGATTAGCTTGACTTTAGTTATGGGCTTCGGTACATCTAACATCAATCATGTAAGTAGGTCCATATATGTGTCAATACTTGGTCTTCTACTTCCCTCCCAGGATATTTCCCAAGTCTATGACATAAGACCCCCTGTCTCTCCAGGTCATATTGTACAGGCGTGTGAAGAAAAAATCTATTTAATTAATAGTGTTCATTTCATTGGTACATAGACACCATAGGATTTCATCCAACTTAACATTAGATCAAGGATATGCAACTTTATGAAATGAAGGTAGTCAACTCAGGAGAAAAATAATAATTTAACTTCATCCATTGATATGTAACTTAAATTAAATTTAAATGTAGTTAATATAATTCCTCTACAGCCATCTATTTAAACTTTTTTTCTTCTGTATAGTTCCATTAAAGATGACAGTTTGGAAAGTCTCCGAGGATTATATCCCAAGGCTTTGATGCGAGAAGAAAATCTAAAACAGCACTGGGAGGAATGTAAATTCAGAACTTCAAGATTCTGTTAATGTAACCTTACAATAAAGGAGAATTCATCTGGGTGCATTTCTGTCTGAATTATCTTGCAAGGCTGACCTCAATCTTGCAAATCTAAAAGTACATTTCTCCCCCATCACCTTTAAACCTCAAGAAACTAAAGAAGATTCTTTCTGAGAAGTTTGCTATGTCCACAGTCTTGCTGTGGTTAAACTGCCTCTTACCCAATGGTTGACATGGCTGCAGCTCTCCCCACCACCTCCCGTTTCCCAAGGTCTTTCTCACATATCATTACAGATGCAAAGTTTGCTCATCCATCTTCAGACCTCCCTCTACATATAAACACGCACATGTAAAATGTTCTGAAAGCTTCAAGCTGTGAATAATAATCATCGTTACTATTGTTTTGGCAATAAATCGTCTCTGGATTATTCCAATTTATTCCATAACAATTTCCCATGGACATTGACGTGGAATGTAGAATTCCGGTTGCAGAATTTAAAGATTTCAAAAACCCAGTGGAAATTCAAGAATAATGAATTTATCCTAAGGTTTTATGATTTAATGCTAATGATTGTTCCTGAACACTGTGGAACTGCAGAACTTCACTGTGGAACTGGAGTTGAAATGGCCCAAGCTTTTGATGCTGAAAGACTTGAACTTACCTTCCCTGGGTTACCTTACCGTTGTTGGTTTATGGCTACCATGAGATAGCCTTACAATATGTCACAGTTCAATGCTATAGGATCAGATGTGTGCATTGAGCCACTGTGGGGTGAGAATAATATTGATCCTTTTCCACTAGAAGAAAACCTTCATCTCAAACCTTTTAAAAGAAAGAGGTGGAGTTGATACTATTAGCTGAATGCCCAATGACTCTACCATAGGGTAGTAGCTGTGGATATGTTGTGGTCCGCCAGCAGCCTGCAAAGGTGGCAGCGGAATCGGACAGTGAGGAGGCTGGGGAGGAACATGGGCCAGTCCTGGAGTCTGGGGAAGGCCCGGATGAGGGCTCTGCGTCAGAGGCAGAGGTGGGGCCAGGGCCATCTGGGAGTGATGCGCAGACTCCAGGTCCTCCAGAGTCAGACAGCAGAGAGGCAGAGGACCAGGAGGAGCCTGTTCCTAGTGCGCACATGCACAGAGCTGCCAGAAGGAACAAACAGTTAAAACAAAAGGGACGATTCAGGAGAAAGGCCTGGAGATGATTGGCCACTCCCATAAGGCTTAAAAGAAGAGCAAAGGCACGTGGTCACTTTGCAAGAAAGCAATGTTGTTAATTCTGTTCCCAGTCGACATCTATGTTTGATTCTGGAATCTGTGTGGCTTTGCCAAGTAGGTCTTTGACAGAGTGTCAAGGGAGATAAAGGTTGGTGATTATCCTGAAGGACTTCTCCCGAAGGACTTTTTGCAACTAATTGGGACTCAGCTGTGAAGGAATGTAATTCACAACTGTTGCAATAAAAGAGGTTTTGGGGACTTCTCATGTGTTTTAATGATTCAGGAAGCCTAGGTCACAACAGGATAATGATTGGCATTGGATCTTTATTTGAAATGTCTATTGTTCTACTGTATTGTTTTCTATACTTTATTGATCTTTTAAAAAAAGATCAATATACTGATGTACTTTTAAATAGTGTTATAGGAGCATGGTGGCTCACGTGGTTAGGATGCTCAGCAAGGGTTTGAGAGCCAAGTGCTACTGTGTGACGGGGCGAGCTCCCATCATTTGCTCCAGCTCCTTCTGACCTAGCACGTTAACAGGGACATGAAAGGAGCCCCCAACTCGGAGTCCCCTGGGTAATGATGATCTCATCGGCTAATCCTTTCAACCTGCAAGCACCTTGGTGCTTCCAACACAAACATGAGAAAGAGTGATGATCATCTTCAAAAACTAAAGGATGGACACCTCTGTGCAAAAAATAAGCAACCTATAGAAGAGAATATTTGTAGCTCAGATTTGAACTGCGGGGTCCTTGGTGCTCTCCGAGCTTGGTTATTTTCTTGCATATGTTTCATTTCTGAACTGACTAACATCATGAGTGGTAGTAAGCGAGTAGGGTTTGCTCTCCTTTTGTATAGTAGTGGCTTGCCCTGACAGTGTTAGTAGAAGTATTCCTTAAGTGGGCTATTTTTAATATTAGCTTTAGTAACCAACCTGTGCTGTTAATACCTAGAGCTGGCTTTGAAGTCAGAGCTATCTTTGGGGCCAATATTAAGCTATTTCATTAATTTGATTGATTAAAAACTATCAGAAGGGTGGGAATGAAGGCTTTATCTTTTAATAAACAAGCAAGCCCTTCCTAGAAATATAGATTTTTTTAAACATTTGCTTTCTGCAAATCTTTTATTTAGAGAGCTGCTGAACTAAAATGGAAAATGCCATTTCATAGGAAAATCCAGCTTTCCTCTTCCAACTTCTGAATAATTCACGTGCCACAACACTATTAACTGTCATTAGGCAGGGCTGTGAAAAAAAGCAGGCCATGTTAGATTTCCCCTGGGACTAGCACATTTTTTTTCTCTTTCCCCAGTCTTTTGCTTGATTGTTTGTCAAAGAGAAGCATTTTACTGCTGTCCAAAACATATAGATGGTTGATCAAGTTTATGTTACAGAAGGAATTAGGAATATGGATTTTTGCGCAGAGAAGTTGTTTTATGATCAGAGATTTGCCCTGTTGATCTTGAGAAACTAGAAATTACATTTATCTTTATTTCCTAAGAGAGGCTGCAGCTCAGAAGTAGATCCTACATATTACCTGCATAAGGGACAATCTTGGACAATTTTTTAACAATAAGTTGCTGGGCCGGGCATTGGATCTTTCCTAGAGATGGATTAGGTATATTATCCAAGGTGTCTGGTCTCTGATTCCATATATTGTTTGTTTGTTTGTTTGTTTTTGTCAATAAGTACAAGGAAACAAGTAACAGTATAGACATAGACATGGACGCATGAAAAGAATTTGGCACAAATAAAAGGATATAAATAAGCAAAACATAGGCATAAACACATAAAATGAGTACATATAAATGGGGACAGTAGGGCAGAGACAGTAGGCCCACTGGTGCACTTATACACGCCCCCTTAGGGACCTCTTAAGAAACGTGAAAGGTCCATGGTAGACAGTTTAAGGTAAAAGGTATGGGGATTAGAGAAACTAACAACAGGATCAGGTAGAGTGTTCCAGACATTTACTACTCTATTGCAGAAGTCATATTTCCTACAATCAAGATTAGAGCGAATTACATTGAATTTGAATCTATTGCTAGCCCTTGTGTTATTACGGTTGAAGTTAAAGTACTCATTAACAGGTAGGACATTATGGTAAATAATCTTGTGTACCAAGTTTAGGTCAGAATGTAGACGGCATAGTTAAAGGCTATCCAAGCCTAAAATTTCAAGTCTGGTGGGATAGGGAATTTTATTTCGAGCAGATGATTTGAGTACTCTTCTAGTAAAATATTTCTGGACCTTTAGTGTACTGATGTCTGAAATAGAATGAGGGTTTCAGGCAGGTGAGCAATAATCAAGGATAGGTCTGACAAAGGTTTTGTATACTCTACTTTGAAGTATAGCGTTACGAGAGAGAAAAGGACTGTCCTTTCCAGTCTTCTTCTGAAGGGTCCTTTTTAGACCTAAGGATAAAAGTATATTCTCCGCCATGTGGGCCATTCATATTCTGTTTGATGGAAGAATAATACCTTTGAAAAGTTAGCTCAAAGGACAGAAATATTTTGGAGAATTTCTTGTAGAATGGGTGTGATTCTCTTCTATTTGCCTTACCTACAAGATAGCTGAGCAGTGTGTTATAGCTACGCAATATTTCTCCAATGAAAGGTGGCCTCACTGACTTGCCCATACTTCAGTTAAGCCACAAATGAAACTGTCCCATGGAAACTCAGCCCAATGAGGCTCAAAAATACTAGAAATAGATTTTTTTAAAAAAAGTTCCCAGAGAATGAAGTAGAAAAACAGAAGGCTTTTTGACAAAGGAAAAAAAAAATACCCAGGAAACTGGAGAAATGGTTTCATCTTAGTATTAATCCATACAATGTTTGTGGACACAAATCCTGAAGGAAGTTATATCAGTGTTTTCATCCTGTCGCTGGAGAAAACACAATCCCATTAGTGTAATCGTTGGCTGGATGCCCACCCTTCCCACTTGTCAGACTTTCTGAGTTAATCTAATTTGATGCTCCAAAGCAAAGGATGATGACCCTGTGCTGGCACATCACAACTAACAATTAGACCGTGGCTCCTCAATCTGGTGGAGGAGAAAGCAAACCTGTGCCATAACTCCAGAGTCTCAGAATCACTCAATCTCTTACAGAGAAGATTGCTGAGCATGAGCTGAACTGGATGAACTCTGAAGCTCAGGGTTGGCAATCTGAGAAGCTTGGCACAAAGGTGTTACAGCCTATGATATTGGGCAAGTAGTCTCCTCTTAGTCTATCATTGCCTGGATGGTTTGTGGTTGTCTTGTGATAATTTCAAGGCTAAATCAGGGGTGAAATCCAGCAGGTTCTGACAGGTTCTGGAGAACCGGTAGCGGAAATTTCGAGCAGTTTGAAGAACCGGTAGTGGAAATTTTGAGTAGTTCAGAGAACTGGCAAATACCACCTCTGGCTGGCCCCAGAATGGGGTGGGGATGGAGATTTTGCAATATCCTTCCCCCTGGAGTGTGGTGGGAATGGAGATTTTGCAGTATCCTTCCCTTGCCACGCCCACCAAGCCACACCCACAGAACCAATAGTAAAAAAAATTGGATTTCACCACTGGGCTAAATCCTAGCAAGCATGGACAAGAGTGTCTTTCTGAGTCTTGGCTTGCTTCAGGGAACTAGATGGCAACTGTCAGGAAGTTAGCCACCATCAGCTTTCAGTCACAATCCATTCTACAGAAAGAAAGTTCATTAAAGCCAGCAATGTGCAGCAGCAGCAGCCAAAAAAGCTAATACAATCCTGGGTTGTATACATAGAGGCATAGAATCAAGATCACGTGAAGTATTAGTGCCGCTTTACAAAACCCTAGTAAGACCACACCTGGAATACTGCAACCAATTTTTGGTCACCATACTACAAAAAAGATGTTGAGACTTTGGAAAAAGTTCAGAGAAGAGCAACTAAGATGATCAAAGGCCTGGAGACTAAACCATGTGAAGAATGGCTGCAGATTTTGGGTCTGGCTAGTCTGAAGAAAAGAATTAGGGGTGACATGATAGCAGTATTTCAGTATTTGAGGGACTGCCACAAAGAAGAGGGGGTCAAATTATTCTCCAAAGCACCAGAGGGCAGGACGAGAAATAATGATTGGAAACTGATCAAAGAGAGAAGCAACTTGGAATTAAGGAGAAACCTCCTAACAGTAAGGGCAATTAACCAGTGGAATAGCTTGCCTTCAGAAATTATGGGTGCTCCATCACTGGAGGTTTTTAAAAAGAGCTTTTATCTGAAATAGTATAGGTTCTCCTGCTTGAGCAGGGAGCTGTGCTAGAAGACCTCCAAGGTCCCTTCCAGCTCTATTATATTCTGTAGTAAATTGTTTTCATATATTTTTTAAATTAAGAAGTTGATAGACTAAATTGAATAACAACGTTGAGAAGTGATTCTTTAGAATTTCCTGCTCATTCATTTCTTAGTGTCTGAAATCTCTGGATGCTGGTCTGCCAATCTACCTGCTCTATGTGGCTAAATCAAATCAAATAGGATGGACACACTCCTAGTCCCTTTCCCTAAATATTGCTGTCTGATGGGAGCTGGGAAGCATCCCTTTTCTATGGCTGCCCCTGCCCTTTAGAACTTTCTTCCCCCAGTTCTGCAGGCATCTACCCTCCTAGCCTTATCTAAATCTTTAAAGACCCGTCTTTCCCCCAAGTGCTGTGATAAGAGACTAAATGACATGGCACCAGGTTTTTCTTGTATTTAATGCTTCTAATGTGTTTAGTTTTATAGTTTTATTATGTCTTCTATATTGCTTTCACTTTTGATTGGAAGTCACCCAGAGCTGCTTATAAGATGGGCAGCTATACAAATCTTTTGAATAATTAAATAAAGGTCCAGAAACACATCAGATCCTATCATATACACACACATCATAAAACATAACTGCCTAGTTTTTCCATGGAATATCACTCAGTTTGTCTTCATGTTGGCTATACAGTTATAGACTACACCTATAGACAACTCAACACACGGAAGCATTAAATGATCAATCCATATATCAACAGTCGCATGGTGATTTGTCCAATTTTGAATGTATGGTGATTAGGAAGGGTAAGGAACAGGGCCAGCTGATAGGTTCAAGTTTTGCACTGCTTATATATTTGCTTAAAGCCATATAATGTACAAATACTGCATAGAAGATCTAAATAGACCAAGTGGAAAATTGCTCAGATAGGGACAATGCTGGTAATAGCAGATTTAGATTTAGATTTTTACCCTGCCAAATAAATGGAGGAGGAAAATTTAATTTTGATTTTCAAAATTAGTTAATTTCTATTATTAATGGTTGTAGTTTCTATTAAGATGTTTATTTTTAAAATCAATGTAGTATTAATAACAGAACTAACCTTTGCTTAAGCAAATCAAGCAGGTGTTTGAAGTATTATTGCTGTCACTGTAATCGGTACAAAACCAAAAGAGAAAAGAAATGGGAGAGAAGGAGGAAAAGAAAATATTACTACTACACAATAATGTGACATGGAAACAAAGCAAAAATGAAAAATATATCATTACTCACTGTAAAACAAAAAACACATACCCACATCCTAGATTTTGGATGCACAGCTGACAAGTAGATTTTATAAGAACTATTTGAAAAGAAATATATGTACATAACAAATCTTGGCTTCCTGTAATGTAAACCAACATTGGAAATTCAAAGATGGTTCTGGAAAAACTGTTTGGGTGGACTGAAGGGGTGATAAAAAAAATAGATCAGGAGGACAGGTATTTTGGTATATACATTAAACCAGGGCCTGGCATGTAACAACACTTTCTATTTGGGACAGGCCCTGCACCCCTCCTCAAAATCCCACTACAGAATTTGGTAGCAACTTGTTGGAAAAAGGCAGTACAATTTTGGACTTAAAAAACAACAACAATGCTATATAACAGGGGTCTCCAATTTTGGCAACTTTAAGACTTGTGCACTTCAACTCCCAGAATTCCTCAGCCAGCTTTGCTTTACTGGCTGAGGAATTCTGGGAATTGAAGTCCACAAGTCTTAAAGTTGCCAAGGTTGGAGACCCCTGTTATATAAAGTAGTTGTGGTAAGCTTCATATCTCTATCTTAATAGGCCCACTTCAGCGCCCATCTGTTTCTGCACACTACAGAGAGAAATGGATCTGAATAAAGCTTTGCTTCCTTCCTGGGTTCTTCTGAACTATTCTGTTTCATTGGTGAAATATCCCTTGCATCTTGAAAGTGAGGATGCTCTAATCAGAAAGAGGGAGACTGCAAGGAAATGGGCAACCATAGAGGACAGTGATTGGGTGGGTGGGGGGGAGGTTGGAAATGTTTCTTTTGTGCAGCTGGCATGATGCATTTCTCTCTGTCTGGCAAAAGGGCTGGGTGACTCCAAATAGAAGAGTCTCCAAAACTGCTTGCTCATTCATCAGTCAGCTGAGGAGATGGCACCAAGGCGTATGAGGTTGAGGAAACAATGCTGCTCAAGCACAGCTTCACAACTGGAGCCAGCTGGCAGGACTTGCAAGCCCCAATGTCATAACTGTTGCCAACGTATCCCCTACCTGTTTGAAATCCAGCCCATGTTTTGGCTCTTGATCGGGCTCTTGTTATGTCAAATTCAAGAATCTGGGCCGGCTTTCAGAGATACAGACAAGAAAGGGGGAATTGGAGCCATCTTTTTTCAAGTGAGGGAGCGGTGTTTCTCATCAGATTTGACTCACCCGGTGTATGCATTCCAAGCTAGTTGCAAGGGGAGGAGAGGGTGGCAGACAAATGCCCCAGCCAAGCCACATCAAATAGCTCTCTAGCAAAAGCTTTGGATCCAACTAACATTTCAACACTCAAATTAAAGATTATCTTTGAAAACCAGTACAGGTCAAAGCTAGATCCAGCACCATTATTTCAAACGCTAGCTTGCTCCAACACTCAAATGTATACTTGTAACTGGCATTTTCAACATGGGAAACAGTGTCCATGTGCATTTAGAATTTCAGCAATTCTATTTCTGCCTAATCCAACATTTCTCAACCATACTGGCTATGGAATTCTGGGAGCTGAAGTCCACATATTTTAAGGTTGCCAAGATGTAGAAACACTGGCTTAATCTGAAGGGAGGGCAACTATGCAGTTACCAGGGGCCAAACTAAACATTTCTGGCTGGGGGTTCAGGCACCTGAGCGGTGTAGTATGCAATAGTGGGGGATGATGATGAAGAAGAAGAAGAAGAAGAAGAAGAAGAAGAAGAAGAAGAAGAAGAAGAAGAAGAAGAAGAAGAAGAAGAAGAAGAAGAAGAAGAAGAAGAAGAAGAAGAAGAAGAAGAAGAAGAAGAAGAAGAAGAAGAAGAAGAAGAAGAAGAAGAAGAAAGTGGGAGGGTTTCTTCAAATTTTTAAGCACGGCCAAATTTGCTATTTTTTCCCTTCACATTTGTGCAGTTGGGTAGTAGATTGGCAGGTTTTCTTTTTCTTTCACCATGTTACCTTAAATCTATATTGAATGAATAAGTGCTGGGAATGGGAAATCTATTTATCCATCCATCCACACACTTAATAAGAAAGCATCTTGACAACTTTTGGCAACTGTGTCAACATTTTGTAATGGTTGCTTTAAAATGGTTGGGGTGGGGGAGAGATTAGAAGCTGATGCTTTGCCCTTTCTTGCTTGAGACAGTGAAATGCTCACAACCTGAGATAAAGAAATTTGTTTACTCAGAACGGAACTGAAATTGATGCATGCATGAAGCCCAAGTCTTGCTCTCTCTTTGCAAATCAGGTTCTTTTATTGATTAATTTATGGCTCAGTGGCTAAGATGCTGAGCTTGTCGATCAGAAAAGGTTAAAAAGTTCAGTAGTTCGAATCCCTAGTATATGTCTCCTGCGTGAGCAGGGGGTTAGACTATATGACCTCCAAGGTCCCTTCCAACTCTGTACTGTTACTGTTTCAGGAGGCATCATTCTTCTTTAGAGTCAGTCTGTTTGAATTAGGAAAAGTCTATGAATGCTGACACCGAGTGGATCATGGAGACAAATGTAGGCAAGCACAGAGACTCCGCAAAGTGTACCGTATTTTTCGGAGTATAAGTCGCTCCAGACTATAAGACACACCTAGCTTTTTTGGTGAGGAAAACAAGAAAAAGAAATCTGCCTCTGCCTCCCAGCAATTTTGCCTCGTTGCAGCAAACAGCAAACAGCCTGCTTTACTTTCATTTTCATTTTCAGCATAGCTTGATTAGCAAAAGAAAAAAAATCTGCTCCCAGCAATTTACCTCCTTGCAGCAAGCAGCAGAGGCCCGCGCGAAACAGCTGAGAGTCAGGAGGCCAATCCAACGGACAATCAACTTCTGCTAATTAGGCTGTGCTGAAGCTGAAACAAGCTGTTTCTTCTTGCTGCTTGCTGCAAGGAGATAAACTGCTGGGAGGCAGAGGCCAAAGAGTGGGGGCCAGTGGGTGGGCGGGGCTACATTTGGTGTATAAGACGCACCTAAATTTTCACCCCCTTTTGGGGGGGGAAAGGTGCATCTTATACTCCAAAAAATACGGTACTTGTGAAAGAAGTAATGTGATTGTTGTAGAAAGGACAAGAGAGGAGTGGCCAAGTAAGGAAAAAAAGCACATCCACACTGGTTGAAGAGCCATCTGTAGATTTTAGCTGCATGTTTTGCCTGAGAAAAATTGAATGCAGAAGGTTCTTTATGGAGGCAATATCTGGCACAGAGCAAAAATTACAAATATGAAGTAGAGGAAAACTATACTATAAAACACCCTCCCAGATGTGCTGTTTATTCACTCAAAGATTTGAGTTGGCATGATGATTAACCCCAAAAGTTGATCTATTGCAGTATTTTATTCTATGGTTTTCAAAGCCACAGTCTTGCACATACCAGTGTAGAAAATAAACCAGAATCTCATAGATTTCTTGGTAGTGTTTCTTAAATTCCATAAGATCATGGAATGACAAACTTATTTTTTTAAAAAAAAGAAAAGAGTGAAAACATATATATATATATTTGCCTAACATAAAAGCATGACTGCTAACGCTAAAACCTGACATTATAACTGGACATGTGTGGCTTGTAAAGAGAATGTTATGGCCAGATTAAAGCGCTGGCTTTTGTCCTCTGATTATGCCTCCAGCCACCGGCCAAAATGAACATCGTAAAGAATAGCAAGCAACCAAAGTTTGCAGTCATACTGAAGAGCTAGCCAAAGTCTACTACAAACAAGGGTATATTTGGGGCTGCCCTTGAAAGCCAACTGGAAACTTCATCAGGCTCAGAATGCAACAGTCCATCTGTTTACTCTCCAGTCAGGGCATTGACATTTGAGACACTTGCTGTGAGAGCTGTGATGCATTTCCAAATGCAATGTGAAATGCTGATTGCTATCTTCAAAGTCTTGCATGGCTCAGGGGTTGGGTATCTAAGAGACCGCCTTTCCCAGATTCAAAACTCTGATCCAGATAGCCACTGAGCCCTTACAAAAGACCAACACACACACACACACACACACACACACACACACACACACACACCAGGAGGAGTGGCAGGAGGGAGCCTAACAGGAACTCCCCCACCATGGAACAGCCTGCCTCTTGATGTGAAGATGGTCCCCCTTCTCATGATCTTCTAGAAGTTGGCAAAAATCTGGTTTTTCCAAAAGGTCCCTCGAGATTAGTTCTGAAGCCATTAGCATCAACATTTTTGTTGTTAGTTGCGAAGTCATGTCCGACCCATCGCGACCCCATGGACAACATTCCTCCAGGCCTTCCTGTCCTCGACCATCCTCTGGAGTCCATTTAAGCTCACACTGACTGCTTCAGTGACTCCATCCAGCCACCTCATTCTCTGTCATCCCATTCTTCTTTTGCCCTCAATCGTTCCCAGCATTAGACTCTTCTCCAGTGAGTCCTTCCTTCTCATTAGGTGTCCAAAGTATTTGAGTTTCCTCTTCAGGATCTGGCCTTCTAAAGAGCAGGGTTGATCTCCTCTAGGACTGACTGGTTTGATTGCCTTGCAGTCCAAGGGACTTGCAGGAGTCTTATCCAGCACCATAGATCAAAGGCCTCAATTCTTTGGCACTCAGCCTTTCTTATGGTCCAGCTTTCACAGCCATACATTGCAACTGGGGAAACCATAGCCTTGACTATACGCACTTTTGTTGGCAGGGTGGTATCTCTGCTTTTTAGTATTAGTTCATTGAATTAACTTAAAAGAAGATGCTGTGTTGTTTATAACGGTTATAATTATTGTGGTATTTATTTTAAAATATCTGTAAACTTCCTAATTGCTTTTACTTCTTCTGAATTGAGTGGAGGATAAGCTACATCAAATAAATAACTACAGAAATAAATAATTCAAGCTAGCGAGTCTTAAGTGTGGTAATATCATACCTGCCTGAGGATGGTCACTTGGTTGCAGCTAAGGTAAAAGTTTGGGAGTCCTGCAAGGCAAGCGGAGTCCCCGGTCTGAAGAGTGATTCCTTGAGATTTGCCCTTGTGATCAGCACATTTTGGAATTCAGAAGGTCTGCTATTCCCAGAATGTTGATGCACCATGGAATATATTCCTCTAACTTAATTGAAATAAACGGAGTATTGACTATTTAACAACAGTATGATTCCTCCCCATTGCCATTATTGTGATATTTATTGTGATATTTACCTCTTCCACTATTGTGTCATGCAAAAGGATCCTGCATGGACTTTGACTCACCTCCCAGATCCATGCCTAAGAGAGAGGCAGACAAGGGCTGAATTAGCAGTCCCCAGTCATGTGATGTATTGAGTCAGGTTGGCCGGTTGATTACTGTTGTGCTGCCATTTCCATTGGGCAGGAAGAATAAAGGTGGTGAGCCTTCCCTACTAAAGTGGTCAAAAAAGAGTTGTTTTAATGTTTATTAAATGCACGTAAGCTAGAGTCACTTTTTGTGAGAAGGATAGCTATATAAATTTGTTAAATAGATAAATAAAATCTTGATGCTTGGATGCAGGAGGCAGGAAGATGGGAAGCAGGGCTACATCAAAAAGTGTCAAGTATTTGCAAGCCATTGGCACATGTGTCATATAGACACCAGTGGAGGCAGAGAGTGTCTCCACCCCTATGTGGAAAGGAGGGGCTTACCCTGAGTATTAAACGCCCTCCAACCTTTTCCACCTTGCTCTCTCCATCTCTCTCACTTTTCATGTTTGTTCCTCATGAGACTTGATCTCTACTGTACATAGTTAATATGATTTATCATATGAATAAATACATTTAAGACATTTATTTATGCATCTGCCTCTGAACTCTTCTATGCTCCTGGGTGTTTCTACGATCCCAATTCCACAAAAAGGAACTAATTCACTCTAGTTCCATCAACCTCACTTGGCAATAATCATTCCACAAAGGGATTATGGAGAGGAGAGGAGAGGAGAGGAGAGGAGAGGAGAGGAGAAGCAGAATGTCACAGTTGGCTGTACTGAATGGCCTTAAACTATTGCCCTTAGAGATGTCCACCACGTTCTCTAACATCAAAACAGGGGACTTCGCTTATCTTGCTCTCCCCACTTTCTTTTTCTGACATGTCTCTTTGATGGGGGATCTGAAACAATCTTATTTTTATTGATTTTGCATAAACTTGTTTGGCAGCCTCTTCAGTGGTTGTCTAGACCAAAAGCCTTCCAAATAAATATTGACAATCGGTAGGACATTGAAAGCTGAAATGCCATTGTATTCTCCCCTTTCATAGAAGAATCTTTTTCAGTTAGGAATTTAGGCCCACAAAACCCCACTTAAGCTAACCCATAGCCAAATAAAATCACAACCTAGTTCCTTCAGTTTCCTAAATGTTGGGAGAGTGACATACTCAGGTTTTAAGAATTCCATTCTTTGTCGTCATCCCCTCCCAGTTTGGTCAGTTTTTGTATTGTACTGCTGGTATTTCTCCTATGCAAATGTCCAATCTATACCTCACCCAAAATATATGCTAGACCCATGATGGCGAACCTATGGCACATGTGCCCAAAGTGGCATGCAAAGCCATGTTGCCCAGCACACACAGCCTTGCCTGTTTGATTCCCAGGTTTCTGGCATGCATGGGCGCATGACCAGCAGCTGTCCTTTGCACATGCAGCAGTGCCGAAAACCAGTGTGCACATGCGTGCCAGCCAGCTGATTATTGGGTGCGCATGCGCACCAGTACCCAGGAGTTTGGCTTTTCCAGAGCGCGATCCATTTGTGTGCACGGCAGTGCCGAAAGCCAGCCGAGCTGATTGTCAGGCGCACATGCACGCTAGAACACAGAATTTCAGCTTTTCCAGAGCGCAGCCCCGACGAGCGCATGTGCACAATGTTTCCGCGCAAACTTTTTGGCACTCGGTGAAACTTCAGATGTGCAAGGAAAAACAAGAAGAATCTTCAGCTCATGATGCCGAACTACAACCATCTGTTAGTAAATACTAGAAAGAAATCCAGTCTACTGGAATAACCTAAAAATGACAGAAGATTGGCTGCTGATTTTATTTGTACTTATTCCAGTGATTACTTCACTTGCAAAGCTACACCCTCTCTAAATGTTTGGTATAGCCTGGCTTGTGTAAAGGAAACTTTGTTCTCACTTTGCCCCTGGAACTTGGATTCTAGAGCTTGATTTTCAAGGCAAGCTGGGTTGCAATGTTTTTGCCAAGCTTGATGAAGCATATTTAAAAGAGCAACGAGTGTTGAAGCATCAGGGACCTTTCTATTCACTAAGTTCTTACAAACATGTGGCCTTGTGAACGGAGTGGGGTGTGATCCCTCCTTGTTCCAACAGTATCATTACCAGGGTCTTGCAGTTATGAGCAACTCTAATATTTCAGTACATTCAAAATTGTACAGGTTTGATGTAATCTTAAAATAGCCCAAGTAGCTCAGTTCAATCTAGGTGCATTTTAAATTAGATTCAGAATGGGTGGGAGAAAGAAAGCAAGGTCATCTGAAAAAGTTTGGTGTATGTATTGTATCTGCATTTATCACGCTCTCCCTTAATTCTCTGTTGGTTTTTATTTTAATATACCATTCTCATCTTCTCTTTTCTTTCTTCTCATCATCTCTGAAACTCATCTTAAATGTTCATATTGGAGAACCAAATTTCCGCAGCAAAGTCCAATTCACACAGGAGTTCTCAAATACCCTGTATATTAATTCTGAGCCATTTTAGCTTTGCCATCTTAATCTTTTATACACCTTGATATATCCCTTTGAAGTCAAAGGAACAGCTAAGAGAAAAGTACCATTTTGTGACTTTTGCAGGAAAAAGATACTTTAGAAAAATGCCATGATTCCTAATTTGGCTCCTGTAAACCACGAGGAGGGAATCTATGACTTGCTTCTTGCTGAAATACAGTTGTGCTAGCTTTGAACTATGGTGCTGGAGAAGACTCCTGTGAGTCCCTTGGACTGCAAGGCGATCAAACCGGTCAGTCCTAGAGGAGATCAACCCTGACTGCTCTTTAGAAGGCCAGATCCTGAAGATGAAACTCAAATACTTTGGCCACCTAATGAGAAGGAAGGACTCACTGGAGAAGAGCCTAATGCTGGGAAAGATTGAGGGCAAAAAAGAAGAGGACGACAGAGAATGAGGTGGCTGGATGGAGTCACTGAAGCAGTCGGCGTGACCTTAAATGGACTCCAGAGGATGGCAGAGGACAGGAAGGCCTAGAGGAATGTTGTCCATGGGGTCGCGATAGATCGGACACAACTTCACAACTAACAACAAGAAGTATCTTTTATTATTATCAGTCATGATATGCAGGCTATTGGGAGCCATGAGTTGCCCACCTTTAGATAGAAGCTTCTGATTAGATGAGTTGGACAAAGCAATGTATCTTGGGTGCTCTTTTGAGTGAAGTCTCCTTCCAGGGAAACAGATCAAGTCTGGTTCCTGTGTGAGCACATGGGTTTCTGCTTTCCAGTAGAACAATAGCTGGGAAAACAGCCATTTTAAGGAAGAATTGCAAAATTGCTTTAATGTAATCGTGCAACCTTTACCTTAGCCATGAATTTCTACTGTTGTTCGGATAATATATAGTGTTTACCTGTGCACAAGAGAGAGTGAAATCAGGCATAGAAAGTACATTTCAGTTAATGCACGTAGAATACAAGGGGAAAAGAAAACAGAAATAAAAAAAGTATAGTTAGAAATTAATAATCAGCAATGAGGTTGGCCATGCCACTATATCAATGCCTGACACAATATCTTCCACAGTAAGCAATCAGAACGAAACAAACCAGTAACCTTCTTAAAGCTATCACAATCAAACAAAAACCCTGGTTTCTAATAGGAAGATTCTTGATTCATGATTCCCTCTGCTAGATCTTTGGGCAGGAGACAAAGATCTAGCAGAAGGATTCTTAGGACAAGATACCAAATTGGCTAGAAGAGGTACCACAATATAGGAAAGAGACTTGGAGACGCCTGCCAATCTCTCCAAAATTTAGATCATGGATGCATTGTTTTAATTTGAATTTGACTCTCCTCATATCTGATGAAAGCAGCTATTGAGTATCAGTCATAAAATTTCTCTCTCTCTCTCTCTCTCTCTCTCTCTCTGTGTGTGTGTGTGTGTGTGTGTATGTGTGTGTGTGTGTCCTATCATGTATGAGGAAAGAACAGGATACCAGTTAATTAAAAATGAAGGTTTACAGTTATAATTCTGGCAATAATGCTACTTTACAGCCTTGATGTCAGAAATAACGTATTTTAAAAACATTAGAGCTAGAGATATCAGTTGGAATTACATAGCAGCCATGTTTTGTTTTTGGCTAGGCAACAGCTTTTTAGGATCTCACACTGGACATATACAAACCTACAAAGGCTGGATTCATACAACACATTAGGCCAAAACCAAATGAAATACATTGTGGTTTGGTATGCTGTGTAATCCAACTGGTAGGCTGAAATTACTGATAGTTCTGCAGCGGGAATAATGTTCCTATCATGATTTGTGCTTAAGGACCACTCAAATATTTATTAGAATTTAGACCAACAGGGTACAATCTATGGCCCCCAGGATGTTATAAACCCATGAAAACCTCTGGTGAGGCCTTTGGAGATCTCCAAAATTGTTCAATTACAATTCTTAATATGATATAAGGAAGGGATTATTAAATGTGTGGGGAGGAATCAATCATATTTATGTGCAGTTTAATTATGTTTAATTGTAAATTAAATAAATTCAAATATTATGCCCTACCCACTACTTTTGGGAATGCAGCTCCTTGGCACATCACTCAAAAGTTAAGTGTAGCATTTTTTTTTTTCCTGCCAGAAGCTGCACATTCCTGGCCTAAACCCTGGTAGATGTTATTGCAACTACCAAGGAAGCAGTGGCCATATTTGCAACTGGTAGAGAATTTAATTCTTCAGAAACTGTGTGTATGAGAGAGAGAGAAAGGGGGGGGAGAAAAGAAGAAGAAGGAGAAGGAGAAGGAGAAGGAGAAGGAGAAGGAGAAGGAGAAGGAGAAGGAGAAGGAGAAGAAGGAGAAAGAACCATCCAATTCTCTTTATTACAGCTGATCACTTGGAGGGAGAAAGGTAAGAGATCTTGACAGCCAAAAATACTTTGTAGGGACTGCTGCAGGATAACAGAAACATTGGCTACCACACAGTAACCATGGTTCACCCTAGAATTAAAAATATAAGCTCCTATGTAATTTAATGATTGGCCAGCAATTAGATAGTTGTAAATATATGAGCACTGACTGTTGTTGAAATAGCAAATTTGGCTTGTAAAACAGGAGGTCACCAATTTGAAACATTCAGGCAATTTGACGTGTCCATCAGCGAACACCAGTGAGACAAAGAAAGGGTAGATGACACTTAAAAAGCTGCATCCCAATGTTGGATCTAAGAATGTGAGTCATAGATATTGCGTTGTGACATCACAATACACGTTTTTCACTCCCCCCCCCAATCCTTGTCAGGTTACATTGTAGATCAAACATAAATAAATAGAACCATCCTTTACTAACAAGAGAGTATAATAATGGAATCCTGGAAACAGCTGGAAAAATTTGAATGAATTACTGTATGTCTGTGGATTGCTTTTCTTAATTTTGAAAAGGTGAACATATGGATCCCCATTTGGGAGCAGATGCATTTGAGAACCAAGTTTGCTTAGTTTCGTTGGCTTTTGGGAAAGGCAATTTCGGTCTCAAGCACCAAATGACAAAAAGAAAGCATAGCCCATTTCCCATGCACAGATACAGTATGAATACAAAACATTTGTTCTCATGTGTTTTAAAATTATGAGCTCTGTTACAGATGGATTTATTTGATGATGAGAAATGATGATTTGGCTGAAGAATAGTCATCCCTCCAAAGGAAGGAGAATTTTGGGATGGTGGGAAGAAAAGAAAAAAGACATAAATAAGCCCTCTTATCATTATTAATCATATTTAGGATGCAATGAATAGATAATAAGCAGAGTAATAACTCTTATTTGCATAAGCAAGTGACAAAATAAAGAGTGGCAATTGCTTTTTGTCTCTTTAATCTGAAGTTATTATGTTGAAAAATGAAATGGTTTTAAATCTGAGACTGGCTTTGTTCCAATTAATGGGTTATCATCTGGGTAACTGCAAATATAATTTCATAACTCAGCAAAGCTTTGGCCATAGAATTCCCATGGACATTATTTCTGGTGGTTTGAAACTAGAACTTCAGTTCTTTGTAATAAATAATCAGTTCTCCAGCTGCAATCAGGATTGTATCAAAACCTGTCTGTAAAGGCAAATTATTAGAACTGCTTATGAACTATTCTATACCAGACTTACCTCAAATGCCAAGATTCCCCTTTATTTAGTCTTGTTTGTTAAGCTACGTGGGATCACAAAGGAGTAGTATTTAGATGGGAGACCCTCACAGATACATGAATTGTGGTGTAGCCTGGGAAGTCAAAACAAACAAAACAGCCTGAAATAAGGATTTGGCAGCTACTTTGTTATTATAGCCAAGAAAAGAACATGTGAATCTATCTGATCACCAAGAGTTCAGCTCAACTCAGCAGTGCTTTATCTTTTTTTTTAAAAAAAAAATATCCGGTGGCCAATATTCCTCCCTACGTTTTCAGTGACATAAGTTTGTAGGAACTTGCTGTAAACTTGTTGTGGTCTGCCAGCAGCCTGCGGAGCTGGCAGTGGAGTCAGACAGCGATGAGGCTGAGTAAGAACATGGGCCAGTCCTGGAGGCTGGGGAAGGCCTGGATGAGGGCTCTGCGTCGGAGGCAGAGATGGGGCCAGGGCCATCAGGGAGTGATGTGCGGACTTCAGAGCCTCCAGAGGCTGACAGTAGAGAGGCAGAGGAACAGGAGGAGCCTGTTCCTAGTGCACGTATGAGAAGAGCTGCCAGAAGGCAGGAGCAGCTAAAGTAGAGAGGATGACTCGGGAGTAGGGCCAAGAGATGATTGGCCCCTCCCATAAGGCTTAAAAGACCAGCAACGGCTCTTGGCCTCTTGGCTGGAAAACAACATTGAGAGATTTGCTTCATGTTTCACTGTATTCATTTCTTGTCGGAATCTTCTGCTTCTGAACTTTTGCCAAGAAAAGCCTTTGGCAGTTTGCCTAATTTATACCAAGGTTGGTGAAGAATTTGCTTTAATTTAGTTTGGACTACGCTAAGAATGAGTTAATTGTCAGCTGTTCTAATACAGTCTGTTTGTTTTCGAACTGTTTGTATTTAATACTAACTACTTGGGCCTGGGTCACAACAAAACTAGAAAGTGGCTTTAAGAAGATTCTGAGAATTTGGGACTTGATGATGGATGAAGGTGCTGATTTTTCTAATCAGGGAGAAAAAAAAAGAATCTAAAGTGTCTCCTCAGTCAGGATCATGACTAGAGAGTTAGGATGTGGACAGCAAATTGCCAAGTACTCCAAAAGAGTTGAGGAAGACTAAGAAATCTTGGTTCCTTTCCAGGATCCCTTTGTAAAGCTTTAAGATTTGCATGCCTGAAATGGCACAAGATTGAGGAGAAATGTCAATTTCAAACTACCATGTTTCCCCGAAAATAAGACCCTGTCTTATATTTTTCTGAACCCCGAAATAAGCACTTGGCCTTATTTTCGGGGAGGTCTTATTATTTTGAGGCGCGTGGAGCATGACGGGATTCCTCTTGCCATCTTACCTGATTTCCAGCTCTGTCTCCCTAATCCTAACCAGAGGAAATGGCAGGGACCGACTGCGCATGCATTTAAATATTTTTGGGGAGGGTTTATTTTCAGGGGGCTTATTTTAGCTCATATGCTCAAAAGCCCGATTGGGGAGATCTTATTTTCGGGGAAAAACAGTATTATCTGGAAACATGCCTACCAATGCATTGTTGTGAAATATTAATCCCAAGAGACTGAAAACAGCAGGAAGAATGTCAATCATATGGAAATTACAGGGTTAAACTACTTGCTTAGGATCCAGGAATCTGATCTGGCAAAAGAGGATTTCTTTTTTTTTTTTCCCCAACTCTGCCAAATCTCAGATGATTACCCTTGAGCCCCATCTTGTGTTTCACCTTCAAACTACCCTCAATCATTCTGTTTTGAAAGCAAAGGACTTCAAGTACAATCGACAAAGGAGCTTTTTCCCCATTGATGAATACAGAAGGGGAAGCTTGAATGAATGATGAACTGAATGAATGGCTGGCTATTTTTCTCTACTTTAAAACATAAAGTGTTTTTTTTTTTAAAGTAAAGGATTCCAACATCAGTCCTTCAGTCTAGGCTTCTTTTATTAATTCCTATTAGCACCGCAATTATAAATACCTGGAAAATTTCTCCCTTTGATCTGACCTGCGTGTCACTCAGTGGTCTTTTAAATGCTGAATTTCCTCTCTCTTTGACATTTCTTATTGTCTCTACCTTGAATACCTTTCCTGTGATTCTCAAAAGATGGCCAAAACCCCACAAAGAAGTGAGATTGTAGTATCAGGTACCATGGCTTGGGGGCTGGAGCAGCTGCCACATCCTAAAAAGCTTCTTTTATTCTACCTGGGCAACAGCTTTCCAGTTCCTCAAACGACAAATATTCATTTCGCTCCCCTTTGACCAAGAACTGTGGGGAGGGGGGAAACGGAGAGAGACAAATTCTCTGTCCTTCTTTGTAGGCAGGCCTGGTCAATGCTGAACATCTCATAATTGCTTGGCTATATTGACTTTGATTTCCCAATCTTCTCTCCCTCCCTTACACACACACACTTCTCATGCCCCTCCTTTGAGGTGTTCACTCCTTTGAGCCCTGAAATTTAAGTCCTGCTAACAAACAAAGGAGGCCCACACTTGGCCATTCATGACAAATTCCCCTTCTTTAAAGGGGAAGGTGGGTGGCACCTGCTTGAGCATTTCAACACAACAGCAATAATCTCCATCACCAGTCTGAGATAACGTGAAAAAGGAATAGAAAAAGAAAACGCCAGGACTAAAGTTCAAGGATAGACTCAGTTGGAAGGTTAACCACTTGGAAAAGTGTAAAGGGATATAAGTGCATTCAGATAAACATGTGGTGACCACAAGAGTGGGTTTTTTGTTTTGTTTTTTAGCCTCTGGTGCCTGTTATTTATCCTGTCACAAAAGGGCTAATTCTGCAATTGATTCATTGCAGTTCATGACATTATGCTCCTCAACCACACCCAAACTTTAAAACAAGGCAGGGAGAAATAAGGACTTGAACTTTTGGGTTTTTAGAAAAGCTTAATAAGTTTTAACAATAAGACTCAGCCTTGGAACGATTAACTTATTTCCCATCCTTATTTCAAGCTTTCCCTCTGCCTTTATACAATCACTGTTTCTCCTATGGAGAAAAATCTCTCTTATAATGGATAGCTGAATTTATTGTGGGGGAAAACTGCTTTCTCAAGCACAGATATATCAGAGGTGGGTTTCAGCAGGTTCTGACCAGTTCTGGAGAACTGGTAGCGGAAATTTTGAGTAATTCGGAGAACCGTAGTAAAAATTCTGACTGGCCCCACCCCCGCCCCCATCTATTCTCTGCCTCCCAAGTCCCAGCTGATCGGGAGGAAATGGGGATTTTGCAGTATCCTTCCCCTGCCACACCCACCAAGCCACGCCCACCAAGCCATGTCATGCCCATCAAGCCACACCCACAGAACTGGTAGAAAAAAATTTTGAAACCCACCACTGAGGTGTATGTATAAAATAGCATCAAAACAGTTGCAGCAAGCACTTCTGGCTGGAGCATTTACTTCTTTCTCAGAGACAGCTATAAACAAAGGCAAGGCCTGACTCCTCCTTAAATTTAATTCTACCCTGTTCCCCCCAAATAAGACATCCCCTGATAATCAGCCCAATCAGGCTTTTGAGTGCATGGCAATAAGGCCAAGCGCTTATTTCAGGGTTCAAAAAATATAAGACAGGGTCTTATTTTCGGAGGAACACGGTAGTGTTGCTCTGCTACTGTATATCTCAACCAGCCTTGCCATCCCACTGTTGTTTTTCATGCTTTAAAAAGGAAGAGAAATTAACAGAGATCTCCTACATCACTTCTATCTATTCTCCATGTAAATCTTGGTCCTGTTTTAATTTGTGATTGCTACTTTATAGGGACTTATAACAGGGCATTTACATGTTTATCAATAGCTATGCTTCTTATATATTCATGATGTTACTTGGAACCCTGACAGTGTGTATGTGTATACATGCATAGATATAATATGTTCCTTATATGTGCTCAGAATAACAGAATAAAAAGTTGGAAGGGAATGTGGAGACCTTCTAGTCCAATCCCCTGCTCAAGCAGGAGACCCTATACCATTTCAGACAAATGGCTGTCCAATCTCTTCTTAAACACTTCCAGTGATGCACCATCCTCAGCTTCTAAAGGCAAGTTGTTCTACCAATAAATTGTTATAACTATCAGGAAATTTCTCAGTTGCCCTTTCCTTGATTAGTATCCATCCATTGCTTCTTGTTCTGCCTTTGGAGGATAGATTGACCCGCTCCTCCTTGTGGCAACCTCTTAGGGCTCTTTATATTATAGATCACAGGTGTCAAACTTGATCGAGTCATGTGATGCATCGTGACTTTTTTGCCTTTGCAGAGCCGGGGTGGGTTGGCCGGCACATGACACATCCGGCCCATGGGCTGCCATTTTGACACCCTTGTTATAGACACATCCCTACTATTTCAAAAGTTATATCTGATATTAAACACCTAGGACTATGCTGCCAAAAATTCAGATTTCCTAGGTGAAAGGCATAATGTCAGGGTTCCAAGTAACACCCCCAACTAAGTAAGACTCAGAGGCAGGCATTTCCTCAAAGTTCCATTTTATTAGAGATGTTATATTGGCACATCTGGGGAAACCCAAATCTGAAGTCTCCCAGGTTTTCCCTACCCCAAAGGAAATCCAAGTCCCTTCCCCTGCACCCACAGGTCCATCACATGGTCCAATTAGACCACCATTCCAATCAGAGTAGCTTCCCAGTCATGCCTCTCCAGGTGCAGGTTGAATGTCCTTGACTCCCAGTGAAAGAATGTGTTGTTGTTATGGCTATACATCTCATCCCGTAGTTGTGACCTAGGCTTATTGAGTCATTACAAGACACAATTAGTCCCAAAAAAACCTATTTTATTTTAACAGCTGAGAATTACGTTCATTCCCAGCTGAGTCCCAATTAGTTGTAAAACAAGTCCTTCAGAAGAAGTCCTTCGGGATAATCACCAACCTTTATCTTCTTTGACACCCTGCCAAAGGCCTTACTTGGCAAAGTCCCACAAAGTTCAGAAACAAACAAGAGATGCCGATTGGACACAGAGTTAGCAATGTTGCTTTCCTGCAAAAAGGCCCAAAGTGCCTTTGTTTCTCTTTTAAGCCTTATGGGAGGGGCCAATCATCTCCTGGCCTTACTCCTGAGTCGTCCCTTTTGCTTTAGCTGCTCTTGCCTTCTGGCAGCTCTGCATGTATGTGCACTAGGAACAGGCTCCTCCTGTTCCTCTGACTCTCTGCTGTCCGACTCTGGGGGCTCCGGAGTCCGTGCATCACTCCCACATCACCCTGGCCCCATCTCTGCCTCCGACGCAGAGCCCTCATCCAGGCCTTCCCCAGACTCCAGGACTGGCCCATGTTCCTCCCCAGACTTCTCACTGTCTGACTCCGCTGCCAGCTCCACAGGCTGCTGATGGACCACAACACCCGTCACCATCCAACCCCCTCCCAATTCCCACAGCATGGCCATCCGCTAAGTGTGGCAGCCCTGAAGATCCAAAGAAAAAGATGGCCTCCAGGGCTGACACACTTCTTCACATCCTAAATTTTATCTATAAGACATAGGCACAGGTCCTTAAATTACAGAGATTGGATATTCTATTAGAAACTCTCTGAGAGACCTGGACTGCAGCTGTCTGTCTTTTATGCAATTCTAAGCTGTTAAGGGATTGGCTACATCATATACCCTGTTCTTCTATGGAAGTATTTCATTTGAAAAAAATTCAAGAAATTTGCACAGGATTTCATATCACCCAAGCATGACCTCTGAAGCCATTCACTGTGGTTTAGTATTATGTGCTGAAAGAATTTCCCTATAATAAAAATAAGACTTCTGGGTTCGTATACCACACCAAATTATGGCTTGTTCTAACATGATTTGTTGAATAAATCATAGTGAACTGTACTAAGTCATAAACAAGGAGTAGGTAAACCCTGATACGTAGACTGAATGTGACCACTAAAAGTATATTTGCTTTTTACTTATTTAATGTATATATAAATTTTAAAATACATCCAGTTCCTAATAACTCAGGATGTGTTATGAAAAGATAAAACAACAAAGAAAAAAAAGTGTTTTCGATCAAGAAAAAGAAAAATGCCAAAACAAAACTTAACGTCCTGTCTGTGGCAAAATGGCATTCAAATGTCAATTATTTTCTTTTTATTTTAAATAAAGGTTGTAGAGCAGGGCTGTCAAACTCCCAGCCCATGGGCCGGATGCGTCACGTGCTGGCCACGCTCACGCCCGGTTTAGTGAAGGGGGGAAAAGTCCCAATACATCACATGATGCCGCTGTGACGCCACGACCCAACGAAAGAAGACTCTGAGGCTTGAAGTTCCTCAAAGTTCCATTTTATTAGAGATGTCATATTGGCACATCTGGGAAAACCTGAATCTGAAAACTTCCAGGTTTTCCCCACCCAACAGAAAGTCCAAGTCCCTGTCAAGCACCCACAAATCCATTGCATGGCCCAATCAAAGCACTATCCCAACTGGAGAAGCCTCCCAGGTGCAGGGCAAGATGTACTTGACTCTCTGAGAAAAGAATGTTATTATGACTATATATCACCCATGCTCCAAACAATCCCCCCTCCCAGTTTCCCACAGTAGGAAATGTGGCAGGCCTGAAGGCCCAATGCAAAAGATGGCTTCCAGGCCTGACAGAAACCCCATTGGCCAGAAGTGCACATAAGGAGACCAGCAGCTTCAATGGATGTAGATAGAAGCCCTGGATTAACCATTAAGAAAAACAAGCCATTAAGAAAAATAAGCATGCACTTAGAGCACCAAAGGTAGGGGAATACCATAGAGTCTTTTTCCCTATCTGTCATGCCCTTAATTCCTTCACTGACACATTCAGCTGTCGTTTTCTACCCTTATTAAGTTTTGTCAGTTAAGCAACGGAAGGGCTGTGCTTAGAGCATCGGTTGACCTTAAACCAGCCTGATGGAAGCAATTAGGCACATTATGGTTTTTATGCCTTAATATGAATGTGAACATGGATTTTACAGTTTCTACTTGAAGATATTTTTGCTGTGCCACATCATGATTCAATATGGAATTTTACTTTTTTTATTTTGCAGAGCAATTTAGTAAGGCCATGGTCTTCAGAGAGAATGAAGACATGTAATAAATGATGCGCCTGTGTAAAGTGGTGTCAGCTATAAGAAGCCAGGAGCCACGATAGAGTTCAAAAGTACTATTATTTCATATTACCCATAAACAAGAATCTGAACTACTAATGGTCAAGGTGAATTGGCACCAGATAAGAGACAACAGACTTCAAGGGGGTCTGGACATAGGTTCTTATGCAAATGTAAATCCAAACCCATGATGAGATGATCCCTCTCTTGGGCTCAGCCTGGTCATCTCCTGCAAGAGTAATGGATCAAGCCATTGCACAAAAGCGAAAGAAATCTTACTTGGAAAATTTTCTAATGTAGCAATTCAAGTGAGTAGGCATTTCTTCAGACTACTAAATTGTAAACATGCGAAGTAAAAACTAGTCGATTAGAATTGTTCTAATAACTGTGTTCAAAGATGTGTCTATAGCAATAGCAATAAGACTTATATACCGCTTTACAGTGCATTACAGCCCTCTCTAAGCCGTTTACGGAGTCAGCCTATTGCCCCCAACAATTTGGGTCCTCATTTTACCCACCTCAGAGTCAACCTTGAGCCTGGTGAGATTTGAACTGTCAAATTGCAGGCAGCCGGCAGGCAGCTGAAGTAGCTGCAGTGCTGCATTCTAACCACTGGGCCACCATGGCTCATATAAATATAATAAATAGCTCTATCCATTTTCCTTCACAATATTCCTGATGTGGTTAGTTTGGAGGCATGCAATTTTTTAAAATACTGAAATTTCTTCGATGCTGTTATTTTTAATATAAGTTTCTCCAGTGTGTGCTTCTTAAATATGACATTTTAAAGAAGGGTTCACATCAGAGAACTTCAATAATCTCAGTGTTTTTCTATGTAGAATCAGAAATGCATTTCTTTTTTTTCTTTTTTTTTGAGAGGGAGGATTGAGTGATATTTTCAAAAAGTGGTCTTTAGTGTAGATATTTTGACTGGAAAAAGATGGGACAACAGTTGACTTAATTCAGTGGTGGCACATGCGATACAGTCAAGCCCATTTTGTCAGATCTGGCAATTCCATTCTCTTAGAAATATAGTATAGAATAATTCACAGTTCTGGGGAACCAAATATCTGAGGAAATTTCTTCTTTTTTAAACTAGTTTTCCCTTATTTTAAAATATATAGGCAGCCTTTTATGAATTCCCCTTTAGTGAACTGATCTTATTTATAAAAGACTTGCGGGGGGGTGGAATTTGGGCATGGCCAACTCTGGAAAGTGATCTCTAAAGTCTAATAAGCCATGAGAATAACCTTAAGGAAAGGAAGAATAGCTGCAACCAAGACAATAGTCAGATAAAAGAAATCTGAATCCAAAACAGGAATGTAATTTGAGAAAGTATCTCAGATTTGACCCTATCTAGTTCTCCTGAATATAAAGGCAGGGAGGGGAGAGACTCAATGAGGAGTGATTATATATGCTTTCAAGCCATTTCCAGCTCCTAGCAACCACAAAGACAGATTTTCTCCATGATAATCTATCTCTAACCTGATCCTTGAGGCCTTCCAAAGATGCACCCTTTACTACTGTAACTAGGTATGTCCAACTTGCAGCTGGTCAATCTCTTTCCCTTTTTCCTTTCACCCAAGATTAGAGATTTTTCCAGAGTTTTGGAGAACCGGTAACGGAAATTTTGAGTAGTTCAAAGAACCGGCAAACACCACCTCTGGCTGGTCCCAGAGTGGGGAGGGAATGGGGATTTTTCAGTATCTTTCCTCTGGAGTGGGGTGGGAATGGAGATTTTGCAGCATCCTTCCCCTGGAGTGGGGTGGGAATGATGATTTCGCAGTATTCTTCCTCTGGAGTGGGGTGGGAATGGAGATCCTTCCCCTGCCATGCCCACCAAGCCACACCAAGCCCACCAAGCCACGCCCACAGAACCGGTAGTAAAAAAAAAATTGGATTTCACAACTGATGTGAAGTAAATAATTTGTCCCTGTACATTTGTGCCTTGAGTGAGAATTCTGACAAAATTGATTTGTTCAATTATCAATTTGTTGTTGTTGTTGTTTGACTGTCTATATATTCTCAGGTGTCTTCTCCAACACCAAAGTTCAAAAGTACAAATATTCTTCCTATCCTGTTTCCTCAAAGTCCATATTTCACTTCCATAGACTTTCACAGGAAATACCATGATTTGCACAATTCTGATCTTTCTTGTAATAAAAATAATATTAGCATTCATAACTTTGGTTTCCTGGTCTGAATTACCTCAAAGGGCTAACATAAAATGGTCTGTCTGGTCCTGATATTAATCAACCTTCTATACCAAATAAAGATCTCCTTCCTTCCTTCCTTCCTTCCTTCCTTCCTTCCTTCCTTCCTTCCTTCCTTCCTTCCTTCCTTCCTTCTCATTCTTTTAAAAATTCTCATTTCTTTTGATTTTCTGTAATTAAGTATGTGTTAGGATTTAGAATTAAATTGTAATTATGGCTTTGTGCCATAAAAATCGTATTTACACTATACCTTAATGCTGGAAATTTTCAATAAAGGGCATTCAGCAAGATTTAGGCTACAAGAAAATGAAGGCATCAGTTCTAACATTTGTGTTAGAAATAGTAACCCAATATCTGGGAACACCTACTTAGATTTCTTATAAATATTCAAATAAGTCCCAGATATATCAGCTTGAGGAGATGCTAACTTTGTGTTGGTGCAAATCAAGTAAAGCCTGATATCAAAATGAGAAAAGAACGGGAGCTGTCATTTTAATAAAGAAACACAAGAATGAAATAAAATAAGATAGAGAATTGTCATAACATGCTTTCAATTGCTTACAGTAGCTGTTCACTGTCTACCCAGGGTGGAGTGGCATTTCAAGTTGCATAACCACTTTCCATTTTCCCACGGTGTTGTTCAAGTCATACAGCTGGGCTGTAATTAAAAGGTTACACAAATAAGGCATTGGGAAACAAATTAATTGATTCCCTTGCTGGAGAGCCCAGGGTCATTTGCTTTCCTTTTGAACATAGTGACCTGTTTTTGCCTCCTCCTTCCTCTCTTCCCCACAATCTTGTACAGTGTTTTCAAATAATTTCAAAGAGTGTCAAAAGAATGCAGATGTCCTAGAAATACCATTGCCGCTCCTCCATGGGAATACAAGCTAGAAAGGAAAACAATAAGAGCAGAGCCCGGTGCCTTAAAAGATTTTAGTTGTATGGGGTGCTGAAATACCTACCAGAAATAGCACTAGGGTTGATTCAACCCCATTATCAACAGGGTTAGAAGGGTGTCTTCTTTGCAGACAAACTGTCTTTGCAGCTATTCTTGAACAATTGATACTCTCCTTGTATTATTTCAGGAATGCTGATTCATGCTTTAAAACACCATTCTCTATTTAGTTGAGTATTCAAATCTATTTTCGACTCCTAGCAACTGCCTGGACAAGTTTTCAGATTTTGGAAGTGCCTTCCTCCTAGAAGCTGAGAGAGAGAATGTTTGGCCCAAAGTCACCTAGCTGGCTTTTATGTCCAAGGCTGGACTAGAATTCAGTGTCTCCCAGTTTCTAGTCTACACAAAACAAGTTCTCTGTTGCCATTGGGAGTGTGGCCATCTATGATGCTATTTCATCAGTATATTTCTCAAACCAATGAACCCCCCCCCCGACCCCCATAATAATGCTTTATGATCTGCTAAATTGTAGCAGGAAGAAAACTTGAGGTAAAAGAGCTGCATTACATGCATATCATAACTGAGGCGTTCATCACCAATAATACAATCTGAGTTTGTTGTTTGCTTGCTTGCTTTGCCTGCCTCCTTGCCTGCTTAGGAAGAGTTATTGAAAACTCAATTTAAGCAAGCAATGCTTAAGCAATTTAAGCAATGTGGTCCTTTAATACTCTCCTGAAGTATAAAACCCAACACAATTTTCTAAAGGCAGAGAATGTTAGCTTTGCAGTAGTGCTTAAAGGTTTGTGAACCCTTTTGAATTTTCAATATTTCTGCATAAATGTGAGCTACAGGATGATCTATTCTTTACACAACCCCTAAAACTAGATATTACATAAGTATTCCCAAAAGTAGGAGGTACTCCACATGGCATTAGGAAGGACATCCGGCCAGTAAATGCACTGCTCCATCCAATTGCCCAAACTCTACCCTGACTTATAGGATTACAAGGTCATAAAAAGGGAGTATTCTCTAAAGTACGGCCTACAACAATAAAATCCCTATTCTCCTGAGATTTAGCTAAAGCTGAAGATCTGAAAAGCCAAGGTAAGCATTTACACTGAGAGATGTCTCTTTAAAGGATTGTTTTAATAGTCAGACCTAGCTATGTTTTATATGACTTACATTCATTTTCATAAAAAGGGAAGGTTGATTAGGTTTTAATAAAATATTTAGTGGTTTGGCTTAATTTAGATGAATGTGAAAATAAACCCATTTGAAGGTTTATTTTGCAGATAACTATTTTGTATCTAGCTAGGCTCTCAGTTTGTTGCTTATTTAACATATATTTGGCTATTTGGATTACTTTAATTGGGGGATTGTCTTGATTTTCATTTTGCAATTTAAAATTTCTAACTGGCTGACCAACAGCACTCAACATGTAGTCCTCAACAGAACTGCATCTACATGGAGGGAAGTATGCAGTAGGGTACCCCAAGGCTCTATTTTAGGCGCAGTACTCTTCAACATCTTCATCAATGATTTGGATGAGGGGATAGATGGGGAACTCATCAAATTTGCAAATGACACCAAGCTAGCAGGAATAGCCAACACTCCAGAAGATAGGCTTAAGATACAGAAGGATCTTGATAGAAGGACTTGAACATTGGGCGCTATCTAACAAAATGAAATTCAATGGTGAAAAAAGTAAGGTTCTACATTTAGGCAAGAAAAACAAAATGCACAGGTACCATATATGTGGTACCTCACTCAATAGTAGTAACTGTGAGAGGGATCTTGGAGTCCTAGTGGACAACCATTAAATATGAGCTAGCAGTGTGCAGCAGTTGCCAAAAAAGCCAACACAGTTCTAGGCTGCATAAACAGAGGGATAGAATCAAGATCACGTGAAGTGTTAATACCACTTTATAGTGCCTTGGTAAGGCCACACTTGGAATACTGCATCCAATTTTGGTCGCCACAATGTAAAAAAGATGTGGAGACTCTAGAAAGAGTGCAGAGAAGAGCAACAACGATGATTAGGGAACTGGAGGCTAAAACGTATAAAGACAGTTGCTGGAACTGGGTATGTCTAGTCTGACAAAAAGAAGGACTAGGGGTGACATGATAGCAATGTTCTGATATCTCAGGGACTGCCACAAAGAAGACGGAGTCAAGCTATTCTCCAAAGTACCTGAAGGCAGGACAAGAAGCAATGGATGGAAACTAATCAAAGAGAGAACCAGCCTAGAACTAAGGAGAAATTTCCTGACAGTTAGAACAATTAATCAGTGGAACAATTTGCCTCCTGAAATTGTGAATGCTCCAACACTGGAAGTTTTTAAGAAGATATTGGATAACTATTTGTCTGAAATGGTGTAGGGTTTCCTGCCTAAGCAGGGGGTTGGACTAGAAGGCCTCCAAGGTCCCTTCCAACTCTGTTATTCTGTTTTTCCCAAAATAAATCATGACAATTTGCACTAAATTGTATTCTAAAATATCCAAAAGACTTTGAGGATAAGTTGTAAAGTGTCATTGCTGGCCTCCAACCCTCAAGACAGAAGATGTCACAAAAATAGCTATCATATTATAATGACTCTTTCTATTATTATTTGGGAATTTTTTGCAAACGAAGAGTCTGGAATGTTTCTGGGTAGATTTATTGAATGGCTTTAGATAAAAGTTGTCATATGTTGGAACAGCATGTTTGCTATATCATCCACCTCATAAATCACCATTCGGGACATTTTCAATAAACACATACTTAAATAGTTTTAATTTATATGTTATCTTTACATTCAGAAACACAACACTCACCTTACACACACACTTATACAAAGACTCATGCTATATTTGCAAGCATTTGTAGAACTGTGCACAAATTCAGTCTTTACTCGTTCTAGCATTCTAAATTTTATATGTTCCCATTCACAGTCAAATTAAGAAATACTTTTGCCTCTCTTTCTTTGCTAATTTTCAGTATATGTTCTTCTGAGCTTGTGAAACAGAAAGATGTGAAACAAAATAGCAAAAGTGGGCATTTTTAAAAAAAAAAAAAGCTTAAAAGAATTTATATCAGCACGAATGCTATTAAATTCCATTTTTATATTGCGAACATAGGCAGTTTTGCTCAGAAATAACTCCCAGAGAATTTAGGAGTAGGGATAATGATTACAGGAATCAAGAGTTTAATTGCTTTGATCGATGGATACCCTAAAGCAGTGGCTCTCAACCTGTGGTCCATGCAGGGGTGAAATGCTCCCTGTTTGGACCGGATTGCCCGATCCGGTAGCGATGGCGGTGGGTGGTTCGGAGAACCAGTAGCAAAAATCCCTGCCCCACCCCCTTGCCCAGCTGAGCCGCCCAATCATCAGAGGCTTTTTTAAATTATTTTTAAAAGCATTTTTTCTATAACCTCATCGGCGAAAAAATGCTTTTAAAAGTAAAAAAAAAAGCCTCTGATGATCGTGCAGCTCAGCTGGGATCGTCAGAGCATTTTTTTTACAACCTCTTCGGCTGAAGAGGTTGTAGAAAAAATAGTTTTAAAAGTAAAAAAAAAAAAGTTGGCCACGCCCACCCAGTCACATTACCCCACCACCACCAAGCCACACCCACAGAACTGGTAGTAACAAATTTTACATTTCACCACTGCGTCCATGGACTCCTGTGGGAGCCCTGATGCCATCACAGGGATCCGTAAAGGCTTCAAGAAATGTTATGTTTTAAATTTTGAGTTAAGTCTTGGTGATCTGTGGTCATGATCCATGGCCACAAAAGATATTTAGTGAAGAAAAGGTTCAGAACCACTGCCCTAGAGCAGTGTTTTTCAAATTCATCAACTTTAAGAATTCCCAAAATTCTGCAGTCACATGAGAATAGTTACTCCTTTCTTATCTTCAAAGCCCACTGAAGTCATGGCAATAATTCAGTGTCATCACCAAATCTGGGCTTGAGAGGGGGATCTGGACTTCAGAGTCTAAGTTTTGACAAAGTCATCTCTTTTTCTAATGTATTTAATTAAAGAGCTTTTTTAGAAGAATATGCCACTAAAGATAGCTATTTTGCTGCCAAATTTTAAATCTGGTGAGCTGAGTAAGCTTCGGGGCATCCTAGAAACTGGCTGAAAGAAATTATAAATGTGGTTCAAAGTAGTTCAAATACGATGTGGTTAAGGGAATAAAGCAACACCTTTTACCTGAAGAATGAATTGCTTAGATGTTGTCAGCCCTTAAAGGAAGATCAGACCAGGAAACCACTATCATATAGGCCAGGACTGTCAAACTCCCGGCCCACAGGCCGGATGCATCATGCACTGGCCACGCCCACGCCCGGTTTAGCGAAGGGGAGGGAAAGTCCTGATATGTCATGTGACGCTACTGTAACGATATGAGTTTGACACCCCTGATGTAGGACATTGCTACTTTTATTGTAACAGCTATAGTATTTTATTTTATTTATTTATTTATTTATTTCGTCAAGCATGTACCGTATTTTCCGGCGTATAAGACGACTGGGCATATAAGACGACCCCCAACTTTTCCTGTTAAAATATAGGGTTTGGGCTATACTTGCCATATAAGACTGCCCCTCTTCCAATGCACACCAAATAAAAATTAAAAAACATCAACTGGCTCACCTACAATGTAAAAGCAGCTGTGCTAGACCCAAAATGGCCCCTGTAACAAGCAGGAACCTCACACAGCCACAAAAAGCCCCCCCAAAAAAACTTTCACACTCTAAACACACACAACACAACACAACTGGCTCACCCACAATGTAAAAGCAGCTGTGCTAGACCCAAAATGGCCCCTGCAACAAGCAGGAACCTCACACAGCCACAAAAAGTCCAAAAAACCAACTTTCACACTTTACACACACAAAATTCCACATACAGTTTTGTGAGATTTTGTGTGTTTGTGTAGTTGGAGTGAAACACTACAGAAACACACTAAATCTCAGAAAGCTGCACAAATATTATTTTATTTTATTTTATTTTTATTTTTATATGAAAGCTAAATTTAAAACTTCCTAAACGGCTTCCTAAATGGCTAGGTCTTAAAAAGAACAACTAAAAAAACCCCAATTGACTATTTTTTTTAAAGCTCCCAAAGGGGGAAAAAACTTACCCAATAGAACAGGGGTCTCCAACCTTGGCAACTTTAAGACTTGTAGACTTCAACTCCCAGAATTCCTCAGCCAGCTTTGCTGGCTGAGGAATTCTGGGAGTTGAAGTCCACAACTCCCTCCTTGCTTGATTGCAGGCAGGGAGTTGCTTGCTTGCCTGAATAGATTCAAGCAAGCAAAGCAAGGCAAGCGTTGCGATTAGCAGCTGAGGTAAGCAAGCTGGAGGGGGAAAACTTTTTCCCTTTTACATGGCTCTGGCCATCCCAGCTGAGTTGCAGGGAACTCAGCTGGGATGGGATCGACCGTCAGAACTGGGACCGTCAGAGCCATGGTTCTGGCGATCCCAGCTGAGTTGCAGGGAACTCAGCTGGGATCGTCAGAGCTGGGATCCTCAGAGTAAAGGGGAAAAAACTTTTTTTCTTTTACGTGGTTTCTGGCGATCCCAGCTGAGTTGCAGGGAACTCAGCTGGGATCATCAGAGCTGGGATCGTCAGAGTAAAAGGTAAAAAACTTTTTCCCTTTTACGTGGTTTCTGGCGATCCCAGCTGAGTTGCAGGGAACTCAGCTGGGATTGTCAGAGCTGGGATCGCCAGAGCTGGGATCGCCAGAGCCATTTAAGGCTCGTCAGAGCCTTTCGGGCTGGTCTGCCTGGTTACAGGAGAACTACACCCGGCGTATAAGACGACCCCCGACTTTTGAGAAGATTTTCATGTGTTAAAAAGTCGTCTTATACGCCGGAAAATACGGTATTTTATGGCAGATACAAGTGTAAACTTAATTATAAATACATGAAAAGGATACGAATAAAAGAAAATATTAGGACAGGGATGGTAGGCATGCTGGTGTGCTTATACATGCCCCTTAAAGACCTCTTAGGAATGGGGTGAGGTCTACAGTAGACAGTCTAAGGTTAAAGTTTTGGGGATTTGGGGAAGAAACCACAGTGTCAGGTAGTGCATTCCAGGCACTGACAGAATCTTTCAAGTCTGGATGTGCTTTCCTCCTCCCTCCCTTTATCTTCATGTATACTAGGTAGGGGCTTGTCTGAAATGTTTACTCACATATTTTTCATCTAAATTTAGGCCCCTTTTACCTCTTACCTTGGTAGCAGTTTTCCCTTTCCCTCCTTCCTCGCCCACCCTGCCCCTCAAAGCCATTCCCTCTTCCTTCTACAGATTACAGTCCTAAGTATAGTTCTTTTATATGATATGTAATAAAGTTGTTACCAGCTAAATAATGCCTCAATAAATAGCTTCCTTCCTCTTACCAGTTTCTTTTATCCATCCCTTTAGGATCACATACAGTAGCACTTGTTCTTTGGCTGAAGACAGGCCCTTCTGTCTTGTTGAGTGAGCCAGATGTATCAAGGATTAGCAAATTAAGTATTTAACCTGATGACCCAAGATTAAATTGCTCCATAGCTCCTAAACTCCAAAGGTATCCATACCCAGGAAAAAAATAATTAAATATGTGGATGATAATATGGTATTTCTGCACTGAGTTAGTTAATCTTATTAAATGGTATTATGGAAGTAAATTTAAACAGGTTCCTTTGGCCCTGAGTCTAGTTCTGCTGCTTCTTTCTTTCTGGAATCCATTGCTTGACCTGCCCTTCAGACGCTAACTCTCCTCACATCTCACACAGCTGCTCTAATATGAATGTTTGTCATCCTGTCAGCAAAACTAAAAGCTTTAGAAACAGAATGAATTTATTTCCTCATAACATAAAAGAATGTAATTACTTGCACAATCATTTCCTTTTTGTGATGAGGCAAAAATCAAACCAGCCTCTAAAAGATGCGATCAGCAAGACAAGAATCAGCAGTTCACAGGTTAGATAGGGTCATTATATGAACTTATCTCAACCATCTCCCAAGGCTAATAAGATAAATATGCCTTAATCCTGAAGGGTGGAAAGTTCTTCATCTGGACCTCAGTTAAATGAAGTCTGACTTCTGCAACTTCTAGCAGGCAACCAAGGTTGTGAAATACAGTGGATGTGATTGGCTCAAGATGAGCTCCTGACTGAATGAGGCTTTGCACTATGGTCTCCGTCATCAATCCTACATCAGATCCACTTGAAGGTGCTATCAAAATCTTGTAATTTTTCATGTTGTGGAAATATCAAAAATCCCCAAGATAATTTACAGTTTATGTTGTAATTAGAGGAGTATTAGCAATCATTAAAATAAAGCAACCATGCTTAATAAATACATAATCCTATCAAAAGATTAGGGACTTCTAAACCCATGAAGTACTTTCTGCAAAATCAGATAATTCTTTATTCACAATTCTTCATAGTATAAAATCCCACATCTATGCTGCATTATTGTGAGGGACTTTATTATAGCTATTATTTCTGTCTCCAGTGAATATATTTTATTTTTAGTGTTATTAATGTTGCTTTTGTCCTTTAGAAAATCTATTGTTTTCATTTTATAGTTCCTATCTCCCCGAAATATTTTTCATTCTTCTGTATAAAGTGTCTATGGCTGCATATTAATTCAAACTACAGTAGATAGCATCACCTTGCTGAATTTGATTATGGTAATCTGAAAAATGCTAAGCAGGGTTTTGGCTAATTAGGAAGTGGATAGAGACTCCTAGGAACTCCCAGGAATATAGACTAGATTTGGAAATTAATAAAAATCCCAGAAGAAGATAACAGCAAACCATTTTCCTGTTGTGGCCAAAAATATTAGATGGGCGTGCCTGTGTTGTCCCTAGGAGCCAAAGGTCTTTACCCAGAGTTGAAATTTGAAACTTTTATGTAGACAAATATAGATTTCACAGTTTCGCCAAAAATAAGTTCTTATGGTAGAACCACATGGTAACATTATGTTCTATTATGCTATCCTATATCCCATCTTATTAATGTTATCCCACAATTTTAGAGATCTGCTGCCTCCTATCATTTTGTATTTAGAGCACAGAAAACATACCGACTTGCAGCTTTTTTTTTGCTAAAATGTGATTGAAATTCCTTTGAAATAGAAGGTGCTTAATCATCCAAATACCTGAGAAATTCTGTGTGGAAGGTGATTGATTTTTTTTCTTATGGAACACTTTTATTTAGTTCTTTGGCCCAAAGATCAAAGAATATTAGATTTACAGCTCTGCATCCAATATTTCATTTCCTTTATTCTTAACAACAAAGAAAGGGAATGTTGCCTTCCTAGTCATGCATTTTCTAATTCCAACAAATCTGAAAGTAAGGATAAAAGGTATTTTAAAAATATAATGCTTTGATGTTGTCTATTTTCCCCATTTTAGAGAGTGGGAATTATGGCATAAATCCTGAAGAATGCCAGATCATATCTGCATGAACCAGGGACTGATTGTGCCTGAAAAGTAGCTGGAATATATAATCCACTGTGTTTGCCACTAAAGATAGATGATCTGTGAGAAACCTTTCCTCTGACAAAAGCAAATTAGTTGAGGTATAAGCTAATTTGATCCTTGCATAGCATGTGGGTTAAACAGATGTTTCTATTTGAGTCTTCAGAGAAAGGTGGCATATAAATTGAAATTGAAATTGAAATAATTAAATTAAATTAAATTTCACAAAGCTACACCAAATACAGAGAGTCCTAGAAAAGGGTGCACTGAAGATGGGGCACTTTTTATCCCTGCCAACAAGCAGCTGTTTTTGATGCCAAAGCTGGTTCTTTGGCAGCGCACACGCCCAGTTTGACTGGGAATAACTAGGAGAGTTACGTTAAATTCAGATTGGTTCTCTCTGTTTTTCATCTGTATATCATGTTCAAAAGGTTTTTTTTTCTTTTTATCTCGACAAACATAAGCAAACTGAGAAGGATGCAGGTGAAGATCTTCAGGTTTCACAAAGCGTAGGATGTTTTGGGTAGCTGAGGACTTGCAACTTGAATTCAAAGATCCAGGAATGATTGGGAGCAGCCTAAGAGATTTTTGTGTAGAATAAATATGCAGGAAGATTACGTATTAGTTATAAAGAGATTTAATGAGTCTGAGTGGTGCAGCAGACTAATGCTACTGTTAAAGGTAGTATTTAGCTTCCAGCTGCCTGCAATTACTGCGAGTTCAATTCTCACCAGGCTCAAGGTTGACTCAGCCTTCCATCCTTTCTAAGGTAGATAAAATGAGGACCCGGTTTGTGGGGGCAATAAGCTGAATTTGTATAAATATACAAAAGGATGAAGGCTATTGCTTAACGCATTGTAAGCCGCCCTGAGTCTCCGGAGAAGGGTGGCATATAAATCAAAATAAATAAATTTTTAAAAAGTGCCAGGTTTGCCTGAATAATCATAAAATTAAACTATATTTTATGTAGTCTACATACTTACTATAAGAGAAATTCAAATATTATATGCTGGTTTATTCAAGACTATATTACCATTTTCTTATACCAGGATCATCATATGTTAGAACTATCAGTAACTGCTTTCATTGCTAAGATTATTTCTTTCTTGGCATCTGATACAACATTTTAGGATCCTGCTGTTACAGATGAATTTGATAGAAACCTACACTCTGGGCTGTTCCGTGTACTAGACTGTTCAATATTGAGAATTGAAATACAGCTTTCTTTTTTTAACAAAAATGTTTTATACAGACTCTTATAAACTGTATATTTATACATTGGTTGATTGATCAAATTTGTATTTTCTTAATTATATGATGGACTATCATAATAATATGATAGACTCCCAAGTACTTACAATATAAACATAAAGCAGAATAAAATTGTACAATAAATATCCTCCGAACAGTTTCATGACATCTTGACCCACCAAGCCAAAACCACTGTTTTCCCCTTATTTTCTAAAAGCTCTTTGAGACAATTCAGATTTCAGCAGCTTCTAGTAAGTTTTGCAAAACGGAGAAAAAAATTAAAGGAGATAGAGATAAGAGAAAGCTAGCCAGGTAGAAAGGTAGAAATGTATAAGATCCTATCCAGCAAAAGAGTTACATTAGCATTTACTATTTTTAGTTGCTATTTGAGACCTCATGAAAAAAACACAAAGAATCACCTCCAAAGATAGATTCTCAGAAGAGTATATATGGCATATTCATAGAAGATCATTTTAACATCTGCTCCATAGCCTTAAATATGCATGCTTAAAATTGGTCTATTGAGTTTTATATTTATTTTATTTATATTTCTGCACATTATGTGAAATTGTCATCAAAGAGCACAAGAACATGTTTCTATTAGAAGTGAAATTCTGCTACAGTTGTACGGTTGGATCATCTGTACGGCAGATCCTTTCCAATCTGCTAGGAGAGGGTGGTACTTTTTTTACAAGCCGAAGTGTCTCTAAATATCCATTTCTAATTCTTCAGGAAAGGTAGTGACGGATGCAAATTGCAAGCCACACGCCTACATCACTGCATTTTGGCAATTTCCTAAGTTGTGGGAAGACGGAGGTATAGAAGCTGAGGTAATTGGGCTCAGGTTGAAGGAAAATGTATTCCCAAGGCATTCTGTGACAAATATTTATAGGAGGAGGATCTAACACTAGAACAAGTGCCATTCATGAAACAGTGCTGTCCTATTTGTGTGAGGAATAATTCTGCTGCAGTCAGTTTTGTGTGTCATGCTAATCAGCAAGAGAAAGCTGAACAATTTGATAAACCTACAACAAATGGAATATTTCAAGGGGAAAAAAATCAACTCAGTATGGAATCCTATGTTATTGATGTGTATCATATTGCAGGAAAAAATGGGCATTTGCTTACATCTGTTTTAGGAAAGGCTCTAATGCAGTTGTTCCCAATGTGGGGCCCATGTCCCACAGGGGGGAAATTTGATTTTTAATTGTGGGGGCAATTGGAACCTTGTTTAAACCAAGTTAATGGCCATTTAGGCTTCCTCCATGTGAGTAGTTCACTTTTTGAATAGTAAGAATTATATATCATGGGGGCGGGGGGCATCAGGATTTTAGAGATGCTTAGGTGGGGCATGGCCAAAAAAAGGTTGGGAACCACTGCTCTAATTCATCACACTGTTGAGACACCAAATCATTAAATACTTTCATCACATGTTCAGAGATATTTATTTATTTATTTATTTTATTTTATTAGTTTGATTTATATGCCGCCCTTCTCTGGAGAGTCAGGGCGGCTTACAATGCATTAAGCAATAGCCTTCATACATTTGTATATACCTGCTTAGTAGGGCTTTCGGGGGGCCCTAAGCGGTGTTCTTTTTTATACAAAGTCAGCTTATTGCCCCCACAATCCGGGTCCTCATTTTAGTCATTTTAACTAGTTTATTTGTGAGTTTATTACATTCTGGAGAGAAAGAAAGTGAGAATATTAATAGGAAGTCACTGGAAATTATTATTAATATACTACTGAGAGTAGACAGGATTTATTATACAGTATTTAAAGTCCTATATCCAATACTGAGGCCATTTTGTTTTGCTTATGGCCATTCTCATTGATTCCAATATCTAGGATATTTTGCAGCACAGTTTCCTTAAAAAATGGTGGATTATTTTATGTATGCATAGAATTCCCCCTAGTCATTAGCCATTTTTATACTTGATGTGGAATAGGAAAAGAAGCCAAGTACTTGATGCAGTTTCTCAAACTCTTGGTTTTAGCCCTCAGTGAAAAATTTCTTTGTCTTTAAAGGCCTTAGGTAAGATATAGATGATTTGTGGAAGTGAAACATGAAAACTCTGGCAAGTGTGTGGACTATAGACCACTTTAATATGTGTTTGGGGAGGCTCCTATTTGCATTACAGATTGATCACAAAGCGTTCTCCATTTGCTTCAGCCATATCTCTTCTTCCATTATGTATATGTGTTTGGATGATCCGGAGATAGGCTTTTCAATTTATTGATCTTCTCAATGAAGTAGCAGATGTCACATGAATTGCTTGGAAGGTTTCCAAAGTACGATAGTGACTATGCATGACAAATTAGAGCAGTAGGTTTCATCATGCCCTTAAGAATATACTTTCTTTGTGTGGGGATGTGCATATTCATTATTTATTAATCATATTTATATGGTCGCCCATCTCACAAAGGAGCAACTGAGCAGTGTACATAAAACAATAAATACATAGCAATACCATTTAGACCAGGGGTCAGCAACCTGCGGCTCTGGAGCCGCATGTGGCTCTTTCACCCCTCTGCTGCGGCTCCCTGTCACTCAAAATATGTGTCACAACTGCCAATGTGTGATACCCGCTGGCATGTGATTTACTGAGCTTTTCAATCTCCAGTAGGCCAACCATGGATAAATCCAAGAAAAGGAAGATTTCAGAAGAAAACAGAACGTTTAATTCAACAATAGGAGCCTTGGTAGTACAGTGGTTTAATGCACCCTGTTATTAACACAGCTGCCTGCAATTTCTGCAGGTTCGAATCTTACCAGGCTCAAGGTTGACTCAGCCTTCCATCCTTTCTAAGGTAGGTTAAATGAGGACCCAGTTTGTGGGGGCAATAAGCTGACTTTGTATAAATATACAAAAGTATGAAGGCTATTGCTTAACGCATTGTAAGCCGCCTTGAGTCTCCGGAGAAGGGCGGCATATAAATCAAATTTAAAAAAAAAAAAAAAAAACTACATATGCTAGTTTTGTGGCTGCTTGAGAAAGAGTCAGGCACCGGAAGGGTTTTGTGGCTCCCGGTGTTTTCTTTTCTGTGGGAAACAGGTCCAAATGGCTCTTTGAGTGTTTAAGGTTGCAGACCCCTGATTTAGACATATATACTGCTTCACAGTGCTTTATAGCCCACTCTAAATGGTTTACAGAGTCAGCATATTTCCCCCAACAATCCGGAATCCTCATTTTACCAACCTAGGAAGGATGGAAGGCTGAGTCAACCTGAAGCTGGTGAGAATCGAACTGTCCGGGAGTCAGGAGAATTAGCCTGCAATACAGCATTCTAACCAATGCGCCACCACGGCTATACAAAACAATCATTATAAGAATATTAAAATATTTTTCACATTATTAAAAATGAAAAACAGTATAAAAATGTAAAATGTACAACCACTAGTGGAGCAGTCTAAGAATGCCTCTATCTGCTTCCTTGGAGCTCCCCAGTCTGGTGGCATAAACAGCTCTTGAGATACTTCCAAAATGATGAAGGGATGGAGCTATCATGTAATGTATGTGTTAATTACTGTAGGTAAAATATTCTTAAGGGCATGAAGAACCCTACTGTTTTAACATATTAAAAAGGCTAGCCGAGTACCTGGGACAGACTCCTGGGAATAAAGATTGGCTTCTGCAGTGTTTGTTTACACTGCCTATGTAGAATGGCCTTGACTCCAATGCTGAGCAGCTGTGCACTGAAGTTTCCCTTCCCATCCGATCAACAGATTTCTGTTGAACAAACGTGGCTTTTTCTATGAAAGTTGGAAGCTTTTGTAAAGGGAGCTGTGTGTTCGCCAGCACACTCTGCTGTACAGTATTCATGGTCATTGCCCATCTGCACAACAGTTCACGATGAAGCAACAGCAGCAAAGCGGAGATTTGCATCTATGAAAAAAACATCTGAAGAGCCCCAGTGGGCATATGTGAAAGCCATTGCTCTCCTTGCTTGAACAGAGGGCAAGAGCCAATGCTCTTGGAGATGGGGCTTCAATAATTACATAGAAAATAAAATATTAAAAACCCTGTTACCATGAATGCTCGACTCCCAACATTCCAGAAAAATAACATAGATCTCTTACCTACTTAATGAGCCAAGCACACAGATGAAATCAATCAGAAGTAAATATATTCACCAAAGGGCACTGTCTCCATGGTAGCAATGTAACTACTTTGATTAATTTCTCTTTTGCAGTAACCTTTCCATTTCTGTAAGTTTTTTGAAGGTTTTAGCTTATCAGAGGAATTTTCCATAAATCAAAAAGTGGACAGATAAGGAGAAAAGTCAAATTTATCTTACTTAAAACATTAATATGACTACAGGTAGGTCGCGGTTAGTGCAAATTCAAAATAGCACAATATTCGATTTCGTGTGAATTATGAATTCATACCAGCTCGTGTTTAATGTGAGTGAAAATTAAATTAATGAAAGGCTAGTGCTACCACATTGTTGAGGCTAGTGCACACACAGTTGCCATTGGGTTTTAGATGCTAATTTTCATGTGTGCAAGATGCAAAAAAGGGAAGGTTTTGTCTGAAAATAGTTTAAAAAAAAAGAGACTCATTTTGAAGAATTACAGCAGAATACAGGAAATAGCAAATCTACTTTGCCTTGTCCTTTGTTCACTTAATTTATTTATTTTAAATGTTTATGAGCTCTAACCAGTGGTAGGTTGCCCCCGATTCAGACCAGCTCTATAGAACTGGTAGTAAAACCGGTGGGAGGCTCCGCCCACTGACCCTGACGTCATCAGAAGCGATCTGCATGATCCCGTTGTGAACTGATAGTAAAGGTAAGTAGAACCCACCCCTGACTCTAACTATCTAGAAGACAGAAAGGAACGAAATTTAGATTTATTTTTTGTTGTTGTTTTTATTTTGCTTTCTATAACCACAATGTTAAATTTAAGTTGCAAGTATACTTTTAATATTTTACCGTCATATTTCATTAACAAACATGTTGTTAATGGCTAACAATTTTAAAACTTTTTTTTTAAAAAATCATTGCCTACTTTTGTTGAGTTTAAAGCTGTCACCCCATTTTTTATAAAAATAACACTTTGAATAGTAAAAATTGGAATAATGCAACTTTCCATAATCTGCACTCATTGAGACTTATCTGTACCTGTTTTAATAACTTTGTATTATTCTGCATTATAATTTCTAATTTGGTGGTAATTTCTGGAAGAACTTTGAAGGCTGTATTCAAGATTTTCAGGGTCTTTGCCAAAAGATAAAGTTATGATTTTTGCTGATCTTGAAGTTTATGGAGATTCTCACTCGTCCAGGTCATGGTTGTCCTAAATGTGCTTTTTCCAAAAGGCAACTGGACTTTCTTCATTTTTTTTTTCTTTGATTACATTTCATTTCTCATCCAAGAAGTTTCTTCCTTCCATTCACCACCAGTCAGTTGGAACTGAAGAAGCTTCTTGGATGAGAAGTGAAACATTTTCAAAGAAAAAAACCAACAAAGTCCAGTTGCCTTCTGGAATAACAATAGCAATAGCAGTTAGACTTATATACTACTTCATAGTGCTTTACAGAATTCTCTAAGTGGTTTACAGAATTTGCATACTGTCCTCAACAATCTGGGTCCTCATTTTACTGACTTTGGAAGGATGGAAGGCTGAATCAACCTTGGATCGAACGCCTGGCTGTGGGCAGAGTTTGCCTGCAATACTGCATTCTAATTGCTGCACCACTTGGAAAAGCACTTTTGGGGCTCATCTTGAAGCACTACAGAATTAGATAGACTCTCGCCAGAGGTGGGTTTCAGCAGGTTCTGATCAGTTCTGGAGAACCGGTAGCAGAAATTTTGAGTAGTTTGGAGAAAATTCTGACTGGCCCTGCCCCCATCTATTCTCTGTCTCCCGAGTCCCAGTTGATTGGGAAGAAATGAGGATTTTGCAATATCCTTCCCCTGGATTGGGGAGGGAATGGAGATTTTACAGTGTCCTTCCCCTGCCACGCCCACCAAGCCACACCCACCAAGCCATGCCATGCCCACCAAGCCACACCCACAGAACCGGTAGTAAAAAAATTTGAAACCCACCACTGACTTTCATAATATATTCTTAGCTTCTTGAAAAGATGACTAAAATCCAAGATACTTTGACAAAAAAAAGCATTATACTTCTATAAAAATGTAAACTGGATTACATTTGATTCTGTAATACAGAAACTGACTTTTCAGTTACATTGTCCTTCCAATTCTAACTACAGTAATGTGTTAATTTGCTGGGTTCCAATAATACCGCAGATTTCATGGTTCTGCCTAACTCCATGCATGACTGAGGTGTTTGAATTATATTTAACCCTTTAAGGCTAAATTGACTAAATCAATTGATCCCGTTAAGCATGTTATGGGAAGAGGGCCAACAGATTTTGATTGGGGGGGAGGAGCAGAGGAAGAAATAATTACTGTAGCTGTTCCCCTTTTTTGAAAAAGATTTACTCCAGACATCAAAATGGCTCTGAACGTGCTAAAATTTAGGAAGATCATTATGGATCACATGTGTTCTTTCCCTTCTGGAAAACGGGGTTTGAACTGATTGTAGCTAATCTACCTTCAGTACTAATTTCGTTATATTGCATTTGCAGGCCTATGTTTTTAATCTTTTTTTTTTAATGTATCCTGGAGATGCAAGTGCTCAGAACTGTTTTCAGTTGGAGCGGCTTATAAGCTTTAGTGAACAAAATAAAGAAATCAATAAATTGATTTTTCTGCCTAATAGTGATCTATTTTATATATGTCACCATCTCTGAGGACTTGACTCTGAATAGTAACTATAAGCTTTCCAAAATATACCAGGCAAAGTAAGAAATGCAAGATAGGCCTAAAACTACTTTTATTAGAATGGCTACTGCATATTAACAGAATCTTACAAGTCTGAATTCCCCTCATCTCCCCTCCCCCCTGTTAATCTTCCTGAGAATTAGAGGAGTGCCAGTTTGAGATGTTTTCATAAATGTCTCCATGTGGGCTTCAGCCTTATTTACAGTATGGGTTCATTGCCTTGATAGCAGATCTTCCCTTGCTCTGTCAAGATCATCCTCTCTACTCTCAACAGAAATGAATGAATGAATGAATGAATGAATGAATGAATGAATGAATGAGGAAGGAAGGAAGGAAGGAAGGAAGGAAGGAAGGAAGGAAGGAAGGAAGGAAGGAAGGAAGGAAGGAAGGAAGGAAGGAGAAAACTGCATATTAAAAACTAAAATTAAAAATGAAGGAACTTTGTCTTCCGGCATTTTCAATTATTTTTTAAACATTTAATCACATCATTTCACTATTCCTAACTATCTTACAGTATAATTATTTAATCTCCAGAAACCTGTATTATCTGTTGTTTTCCCTAAAGTTATACCTTCAATTCTTTGATGTTCTGTTTTTCCCGTAAATGATCAATATTAAGTACGTGTAGAAAATTAAACCTGCCTTTTGCAATAAACTCAGTTTGATAAATACCGGCTTGGCATATTTGGTTGAGTTTATTATATTAGAAATGTCTTCAGACATGCTGACTGGATTCTTGAATAGTTTAGCCCTGTAATGGAGACCATGAGTTCAATTAATAATGTCTTTTGGAATTCCCAAAATGAAGACAATTTAAATAATTGTTTCAAGGTTTATATAATTCTCCTACACCCCCCAGGACATGGATCGAAACCTTGGCTCACGTTACCATTTGTTAAAAGTGGCATTCCTGTTTTATAGCTTCATACTAACATTCTACTTGAGATTTTTTTTTTAATAAGAACAAGACAGTGGCTACCTTGAATCAATGCTAACCTTACCGAATGTCAGCTCTTTTAATATTACTTTGGGAGTTCCTATGGCCAAACCAGCTCTGCAGGCCTTTCCTGTGAAAATTTATAGATAGTCTTTCTCTCACTAGGTCAATAGGTGACAAATTTGTTTCAAATGCTTCTAAGAAGTTAGCAATGGTACATTTCTGTGTTTGTAAAGAGGAACTCATTTATATGATCCTAGACTTTCAAATTCAAGGTCTGGCCATTTGTTCAAAAAGCTGACACTGGAAATACATCATTTGCCAGAAGGCATTCGTCATGTTAAATATAAATTAGCACATTATCTTCACAGTTCCACTTGCTGTTAAGTTTTATTGGAAGAATATTTTTCATTTGTTTTATAATGTTTTTGTAAGTCTGCCCTTTGTGTATGGAAATCTTGAGCCAGATTTTAGATATGCCCTTCCTTTTGTCATTTAGAACAGGGGTCCCCAACCTGTGGGTCGCGACCCACTACTGGGCCATGGCCTAATCGCCACGGGGCTGCGTGAGTGGCTGGCTGGTGCATGCACATCTGTGCGCATGACCCCACTCACATGAGCATCACCGTATCACGGGTGTTACATACTGAGCATAGTCGCTAGCCGGCTCCCCCTAGCGACAAGCAGGAAAGTTGAAACTGTTCTGATTGGTTACCAGGGTTTTGACAGCCGGTATATAAGGAGCTGTCAAACGCGGGAATGTCGTTCGTGTATTGTGTTCTGAATAAACGTTGAGTTGAACATTAAGCTCGCCTCAGTCAATCTGCTAAGGATCCAGGTATTTAATAGTGGCGACGAAGGTGGGATACACATATCCCTGATCGGAGATACGGTAGTGGAAATCGCTGTCGGGCCAGTTAGCAGGTGACAGAATTGGAGGAAAATTCTGAGGGAAACATGAGTGAATGAACGATGGCTACGCCACAGCAGTTCGCGCCATTCAACCCAGCTACGGAATCGTGGGAGGCATACGTTGCCAGGTTCGAGTGTTTCCTCATCGCTAATGATTATAGGGATCTGTCGAGTGAACGGAAAAGGGCCTATTTCTTGAGTTTTTGCGGGCCCGAAATGTTCGACACCGCCATGACACTAATGGCTCCCCAGTCCATCCATGCAGGAACTTGGGACGAGTTTATGAATAAACTTAGAAAACACTACGCCCCAGCGCCGTCACGAATTGCCCGACGGCAGCATTTTTATCACCGAGACCAGGCTGAGGGGGAATCAATTAGCCAGTACGTGGCCGCGCTGAGGAAGGCGGCTCGGCATTGTCAGTTTGTTGATTTGGATGACTATTTATTGGATAGGCTGGTCAGCGGTGTGAGGGACCAGAACTTAAAACGGCGGCTTATAGCAAAGCCCGAATTGTCATTCCAAGAGGCACTAGATGAAGCTTGTGCCGCAGAGCTTGCCACGCTATCCCTAGCCGACCTTCCCCGGGGCCAAAGTGGGAGCCAACCTAAGGGGGAACACGTCCATTGCAGTACGGTTAACTATGAGAGCGAGGACGATTATGAGGCGGATGAGGCTATTAATCGAGTTACAGATGAGCGCAAGCCAGCCCGATTACCCCCCAAGCCGAATTTGGATTGTAGAGGATGTGGGGGCTCCCACCCACGATCCGCCTGCCGTTTCAAGGAGGCCGTTTGCCGCCGTTGCGGACGTCACGGCCACCTTGCTAGAGTCTGCCAATCACCACAAGTTGCACCTGTTTCCGCAGCACTGCCCAGCTGGGACAGGAGAAGTGGTGTGAGGAAGCCAAACACACAGTATAACCACTTTAACCGAGGCCGTGATCCAGCTGCAATAAACATGGTATCTGATGCGACACCTGTGCCACTCCACCAAAAGATCCACATATCGGTGACGATTGAGGGTAAACCATGCCAGATGGAAGTGGATTCCGGCTCCGCTACGTCCCTCGCTTCATGGAGCACAGTGAAGAGACTGGTGCCGCGTCTATCTAAGAACCGCCTCGCTCCCTGTAATATCCACCTGAGGGATTATCAAGGCAAACCAATTCCTGTTGTGGGTTGTGGGTATTTCAGGATTAAGTTTAAAAATTTCTCTGGCAAGTTACCTCTGGTGATAGTTGAAGCCCCGTTACCTAGTTTATTAGGTCTTAACTGGTTTGAATCTTTGGGGTTGAAAATTCAGGGGGTCAATTCCATCCTATCTGATGAGCTAGACTGTTTAGTGAAGGAATTCCCCGCCGTATTTGATGGCAAGCTATAAGGGCTCACCGGTATCATTTAGTTTAGACCCTCAATGTCCTCCTCGCCGGCTTAAGCCTCGGCGGGTGCCTTTCGCTCTTAAAGCAAAGGTCGATGCTGAACTAGATAGACTGATAGCTCAAGGGATTTTGGAGCCCGTTGATTTTGCCCATTGGGAAACCCCTATAGTAACACCTATTAAGGCAGATGGCTCGATCCGCATCTGCGCGGACTACCGGGCAACCATCAATAAGGCACTTTTGGGGCATGCATACCCTGTCCCTGTAGTCCAGCACGTCCTGCATTCCCTAGGCAAGGGGTCTGTTTTCGCAAAGCTGGATCTCGCCCAAGCCTACCAGCAATTGCTGGTGGATGATGAGACTGCTGAAGCCCAGACAATTGTTACGCACCGAGGCGCTTTCCGGTGTAGGCGCCTGCAATTTGGCGTCAGCGTAGCCCCGGGGCTCTTCCAAAGTTTGATGGAAAGGGTCTTACATGGAATCCCCGGGGTTGTGCCGTATTTTGACGACGTTTTGGTATCGGCCACCAATACGCCGGAACTGATGGTCAGGCTCCGAAGTGTCCTCCGCCAATTTGACTCTATGGGGCTCAAAGTGAACCGTGCCAAGTGTCAGATAGCAGTGCCACAGGTGGAGTTCCTGGGATTCCTCGTTGACAGTGCTGGCCTCCACCTTACCCCTTCTAAGACAGCTGCCATCGTGGATGCCCCAACCCTGCGCGGTAAAGCGGATTTACAGGCTTTTCTTGGCCTTTTAAATTTTTACGCTATGTTTCTTCCACACAAAGCGTCTGTTGCCGAGCCATTGCACCGCCTGTTAGACAGAGGGACCCCGTGGATTTGGGGTAAGAAGGAAGCCGCCGCATTCACTGCCGTCAAACGGCTCCTTATATCTAACTCTGTGTTGGCCCAGTACTCTGACCATTTGCCTATAGTATTAGCCTGTGATGCCTCCCCGTTTGGGGTGGGCGCTGTTTTGAGCCACCAATTACCAAGCGGCCGAGAGGTTCCCATTGCTTATTTCTCCCGTACTCTCGGCCCTGCCGAACGCAACTACTCGCAACTTGACCGGGAAGCGTTAGCTATTGTCGCAGGAGTTCGGCGTTTCCACCACTATCTCTACGGCCGATCATTCCTATTAGTCACCGATCACAAACCACTGCTCGGGATACTTGCCGGTGACCGTCAAGCGCCGTTAATTTTACCGCCCCGGATGACCCGTTATTCCACTTTCCTGTCTGCTTACTCTTATACCTTGGTCCATCGTCCGGGTAAGGCTCTCGCGCATGCGGACGCTTTAAGCCGCTGCCCCCTACCTGTTTTACTGGCTGATCCTGTTCCTGCCTCATCTGTCTGTTTGATCGACAACGTGCCTTTGCCTGTCACTGCATTGGACATCGCCCATTTATCTGCCAAAGACGCTGTACTTTCTCGTGTCCTCGACTGGATGGCGAGGGGTTGGCCGCCGGGTCCTTACTCCGAGGAACTGAAACCGTTTGCGGACAGGCAACTCGAACTGTCGACCCAGAATGGCTGTTTATTGTGGGGGCATCGGGTGGTGGTACCAACCCCTTTACGGCGCTCAATGTTATCGCAACTCCATCAGGGTCACCCTGGCATTGTCCGTATGAAAGCGCTGGGTCGATGTTACATGTGGTGGCCACAGGGCCGGATTTTCCTATAGGCTAACTAGGCTTCAGCCTAGGGCCTCAAGATCCAGAGGGGCCTACACAGTGGTGGGATTCTGGGTGTTCTAGGTGGCTCCGCCGAACCCTTTGTTAAATTGCTGGCTCCCCCGCCCCTCCGCACCACTATTTATTGCCAATAAATAGTGGTGGGCGAGGGGCGGGGGAGCCAGCAATTTAACAAAGGGTTCGGTGTTTTTTTTGTAATGTTATTGGCCCCCGGAGCTTCAGCAGAGGCTAATTGGCCTCCCGGCTCTCAGCTGATTTGTCTCCGCTGTTTTGCTTCCTTCCAAAGAGTGCTGATTTTTTTTCCCCTAGCTATACTGAGAAACGAAAGTGAAACTGCTTTGCTGTTGCTGCAAGGTTGGAAAATTAGGCAGGCAGAATTCTTTTCTTTTTCCTCACGAAAAAAGGTACGTGCAGACAATGGGAAATTTAGGGAAAAAGAGAAGAGTTCAGGATTTTAAAACACAAAAGAAAAAAAAGCTGTATTTAACTAGGGAATTGTAATAATTGAGATACTATTAATTGTATATTTCTGAAAGCAGAAATGGTTAAGTTGTGGTTTGGAGAAATATATGGGGGAAATTATTTGGTTTATTATTATTGGTAAATATAATTAATGGATTTGTAAGAAATTGGATTGCATGGAAATAATTGGAATATTCATGTTCATATTGATTAATATACAAAAAAGGTAGTTATATAACTAATTGATTTATATTAAAATGTTGAATTTATATTAAACAACTAATATTACATAATTAACCAATGTGAGGATGGATATAAAAATAGCAGACAATGGGAAGGGGTATAATATAGAATAGAAGGGAAAAATTGAATTTGATTAAGATTAGAGATGAGGATGAGGGTAATATTGGTTTTTTACAAAAATAGATGAGGAATAAATATGGCAAAAAGGAAATATAGAAATTGTAAATTTAATTGAAATGACTAACACTGTTTAAATTTGTGAACCGGCCAAATACTCTGTTCAAAGAAAATACATTGTATGTTTGTATGTGTGTTTCTAATTATTGTTATTTATTCATATTTGTTCTCTTTTATTCTTTAAAGTTTAACAATTCATTCTTTATCTTAATATCTTTATATTTGTTTGGGGTTGGCTTTCTTCCCTTTCATCTTTTTTATTGTATAGCAATCTTTCTCCTCAAACCTACCACCTTTCTTTTCTTTCCTTCTTACTTTCTCTTCCTCCCCCTCTTCTTCTCCTCCCTACTTCCTCTTCCTTTCTCCTTCTCCTTCTCCTTCTCTCTTCCTCCCTCTCTCTCCTACTCTAATTTCCCTTCCCTTCCTTCATCCCTCTCTATTGCTGTATCCTTTTATGCATATGGACTACTCAGAGGGCTGAAAAAGTTATTTCTGACTGGTCCTTGCACTTTTGACCAGTCCTCGAACTTACGACTGTCCTCACATTTTACGTTTTTGCCCTATCTTGTCACCATGGTGAAGAAAAGCAGTTGTGAAATGAGTGACATGGTTGTTAAGAAAGCTGCACGGGCATAAATGTGAGGATGGTCATAAGTGTGAGGACCGGTCAAAAGTGCGAGGCCCAGTCAGAAATGACTTTTTTCAGCCCTCTGGGTAGTCCTTTTGTGCATATGGACTACTCAGAGAGCTGAAAAAGTTATTTCTGACTGGTCCTCGCACTTTTGACCAGTCCTCGAACTTACGACTGTCCTCACATTTTACGTTTTTGCCCTATCTTGTCACCATGGCGAAGAGAAGCAGTTGTGAAATGAGTGACATGGTTGTTAAGAAAGCTGCACGGGCATAAATGTGAGGATGGTCATAAGTGTGAGGACCGGTCAAAAGTGCGAGGACCTGTCAGAAATGACTTTTTTCAGCCCTCTGAAAAAAGTCTATGCACATAGCCACGCCCACCTGGCCACATGACGAGCTACCCACGCCTACACAGTCACGTGACCAGCTAGCCACGCCCACCCAGTCACATGATTGCCAAGCCACACCCCCAACTAAGCCACGCCCACAGAACCTGTTGTTAAATATTGAATCCCACCACTTGTGAAAGGGCCTCATAAGTGGAATAGCCTAGGGCCTCTTTCAATCTAAATCCGGCCCTGGGTGGCCACATCTAGATAAGGATATTTCAGCGTGGGTTGCCAAGTGTCCTCAGTGCCAGGATAGTCGCCCAATGCCACCTAGAGAGCCTCCAAGGGAGTGGGATGAGCCGAGGGCCCCCTGGTCCCGTTTGCACATTGATATTGCAGGCCCACTCCACGGCCAGTCATTCCTAATTTTGGTGGATGCATTTTCTAAATGGGTCGAAGTGGTCTTGATGCATTCCATCACAGCCGAAGCTGTAATTAAGGCCCTCCGACGGCTGTTCGCTACGCACGGGTTGCCCGACTTAATGGTGTCAGACAACGGGCCCCAATTTACGGCCGCTCCTTTCGAAACATTCCTAGCAGCGCATGGTATCCGGCACTGCTTGATAGCTCCGTTCCATCCGTCTAGTAACGGATGTGCTGAGAGGGCTGTAAGATCAGCCAAAGAAGCATTACTGCGGTTGGGTCCTGGGGGGTGGCAGGAACGAGTGGACAACTACCTGTTCGCTCAACACACCACGCCATGCCAAACCACTAATAAGACCCCGGCGGAGCTACTCATGGGACGGAGATTGCGCACAGCGCTAGACCGTATACACCCCCAACATTACCCAACCAAGCCCATTGAGTCCAGAAGTTGGCATAAGGCCTTCCAAATAGGTGATCCAGTATATGCCCGGAATTACGCTGGACAACCATTATGGCTCCCAGGGAAGATCGGGGCCATTGCTGGCCCTTGCTCGTACCGTGTTGATATGGGTCAGGGTAGGACCTGGCGGCGCCATAGGGACCAACTGCGAACAAGAGTCCCAAATCCAGACCAACCACCCGAAGTGCAAATAGAGCAGCCCGCCGAAGAGCCCACCCAGCCACATCCCGTTCCCACTCCTGACGAACACAACGCTCCACACTTACCGGACACCAGGGAGGCCGGGGTATTGACAGATGGAAATGGCCCAGAGTCACCCACAGCTAGGGAAGATGAGGCATGTTCTCTCCCCTTAGGGGACATAGCGCTGTCATCGGTACCCCGACGATCGGGGCGGATTAGGCGTCGGCCTGCGTATTTAAATGATTACGCATGCGCAAGCTTGATGGGAAGGGGTGTTACATACTGAGCATAGTCGCTAGCCGGCTCCCCCTAGCGACAAGCAGGAAAGTTGAAACTGTTCTGATTGGTTACCAGGGTTTTGACAGCCGGTATATAAGGAGCTGTCAAACGCGGGAATGTCGTTCGTGTATTGTGTTCTGAATAAACGTTGAGTTGAACATTAAGCTCGCCTCAGTCAATCTGCTAAGGATCCAGGTATTTAATAACGGGCAGCCATAGCTCCACTTGCATGAGTGTCAGAGGTGGTATTCAGCAGGTTCTGACCAGTTCTGGAGAACCGATAGAGGAAATTTTGAGTAGTTTGGAGAACCAGTAAATACCACCTCTGACTGACCCTGCCCCCATCTATTTTCTACCTCCCGAGTCCCAGCTGATCGGGAGGAAATGGGGATTTTGCAATAACCTTCTCCTGGAATGGGGAGGGAATGGAGATTTTACAGTATCCTTCCCCTGCCACACCCACGAAGCCACACCCACAGAACCGGTAGTAAAAAATTTGAATCCCACCACTGATAAGTGTCACCACAAGCTGAGTGTCATCGTGTGCGGTCACAGCCCCACTCACTGGAGCATCATCGCAGGCATTTTCAGTCCAACTCATGCAAGCCTCCTTGCAGGTGCTTGAGTCCCACTCGTATGAGCCTTGTTGCGGGCATTTGCAGCCCCACTTGCGCAAATGTCGTTGTGAACAACACAGGGGCTCACACATGCGCCCACACACTTGTGCCTGCCCCTCACACAAAATCATCCCCTCTTTTTTCTCGTCGGCCCTACTCCGGGCTGCCAACCTGGAAAGGTTGGAGAACTCTGATTTAGGTAGGTGACGAAAGATGGGACTTTTTTTGAGAAATTATGATGTGTACAATGTTACTGTTAATGGACGTGGAGAGTAGGGGTAGAAGTGAGTAATTTTAATGAAATGTATTGACTTCATTGTTTTAAGAAAATACTGAAAAACATTGGAAACCATGCTGGAAAGCAGAAGTCTCACAAGAATGGTTAAACAATCCATTACTACCTAATAAAATGTGGACAGAGTTTTTACAGCCAATTCTGTGTGCAGCATTCTCTACTGTTTATAATTAGGCTGGGAAAATATATTTATGGTGATTCCATTTAACGGTGTTTTTTTTCTCTCTCATTAAAAACTTAAAGATTTTCTCTGCACCAGATGGTCTTCGGAAAGAGAACTTTCTCTCTGTCTCACATGTAATTAGAAGTTTGCGTTAATCTCAAAATTGATCAGACAGCTTCAAAACCAAATGAGGGAATGTTTAAATCATGCAGTCTGCACCTGTCATATGGAATTCATTCTCACAAGATGGATCAATGGTCAGTAGTTTGGGCTAGATGCCAAGAGCACATTGTGAAGATGTATGATGCAGCAACCGTATTGAACATGGACAGGTCTCAATTTATCATATCCTTGTTCTAAGATAAGAACACAGGATATGTGATAAGAGCCGAGGTGGCACAGTGGTTAGAGTGCAGTACTGCAGCTACTTCAGCTGACTGCTAGTTCAGCAGATCAGCGGATCAAATCTCACCGGCTCAAGGTTGACTCAGCCTTCCATCCTTCCAAGGTGGGTAAAATGAGGACCCAGATTGTTGGGGGCAATATGCTATTTAGTATACTGTCTTTGGTGTAAGCTGCCCAGAGTCCTCAGAGAGTGGGCAGCATAGAAATATGACTAATAAATAAATAAATAAATAAGATCACATTCTTGATAGCATGTATGTTCTTGGAATGAACGGGTCCCTCCCTCTCCTGGGAAACGTGTCTATGCCATCCTGCAATATTCAAACGAAAAGATTAAAAAATAGATAAAATAAATAAAGCAATGATGCAAGACTCCATGAGCCACTTCCTTATGATATATAATAGGGATTAATTAATAAGGCAAGAGTATGGATGAGATACATGTGTCTTCTCTAACAATTGTTGTCATATTTGGGTTGCAAGACCTCGGGACCATTTTGGAAGCAAAATCATACCATTCTAGCTCTCTGCTGCCATCTAATGGACATCTGTGTTTTGCAGTTCTGGTATGGAATGCTTATCTTGTAATGTGACACTGAGAATGGGCAGTTTTTGTGTGAAGAAAAAAAAAAGACATCATATAAATTATGCCCCAAGCAATGGTTTCCTCCAATATTGCAGAAGCTGTTTGAACTTACATCATATGGATGCAATCATCAGAGAATTAACATATGAAAGGGCAGCTGATTACTTTAAAAAGCCCTCCACACAACTCTATATTGTTAGATATATTTTCACAAACACGGAAACATAAAAGAAAAGGAGAATCACACTAGTTCCAGAAATTTTTTAAAGCTAAGAAATGTATTTCAGGGCAGTGGATTTAGAGGTTCTTAACTCAGCTAGTTCATACTTCCTGTGGGGTTGAATTTTTTTATTTATTTTTATTTTTACTCTAATGATTGCCAGCCAATGGAGGCAAGAACCAAGGAAGACAAATGGCAATCCTCGAGCTATGACCATTCTTTTAGTGACTGTTCGAAGTTATGACAACACTGAAAAAAGTGGTTTATAACCAGTCCTTGCACTTATGACTACAGAGTCACATGAGGAAAATTCAGGTGAATGGCAACTGGCATGTATTTAAAATAATTGCAGTGTCCAGGGATCATGTCATTTGTGATGTGTGACCTCTGTTCACATTTGTGACATTTTAGTGACATTGCACATTTGCGACCTTCCTAACTTTCTTCTGACAAGCAAAATCAGTGGGGAAAACTGGATTCCCTTAACAACCACATAATTCAATTGAAAGCCACAGCAAAAACATTGAAAAAGCAGGTGCAACTCACTTAATGACTAATGCTTAGCAGTAGAGGTTCTAGTCCCAACTGTGGTTATAAGTCAAGAACTACCTGTACAAATTATGTCAGTTGTGCACAGGACATCATGATGACTCATATGGTTGCCTGAATACCTCTTATGTGTAGATCTAGCCTCAGATTATTTGAATCAAGTGTCTTATTTCCCAAGTATGGTTAAACTTCTTGAGATAAAAATCCTGCATGTGATGTTACTCCAGCACTGGGTAATTAAAATAAGGGAAAAGTGGAGGCATTTATTTAAATGCTTATTCCTGGGAAAGGAGAATGTTCTGCTCCGCTCCATTCAGATTTAAAACGAATCGAGGCATCTCCATGTTTAACAACAAGCACTAGCAACTACGTGGTCTCCCCCAGATGGAATTTTCTCAACAGGGAACAGCTACACCCAGATGAAGACTTCGTGTGATTCTGATTTCTGGCTTACTCATTATTTGTGGAAAGCTGGCAGGGAAGGTTGAAATCATGATCACATGACAGTAAGAAGTCGCGACAGTAAGAAATGTGAGCCAGTTGCCAAATGCCTGGATTGTGATCATGTGACCATGAAGTGCTGCAATGGCCAGAACTAGTTAGAACTATCACTCCTTTACCATTGTTGTAATTTTGAATGGTCCATGAACAAGGGGTTATTAACCCAAGACCATTTCTATTAAAATGTTCTTTATGACTCAGTCTCATATTCAATCCATAGCAAATATAGTAAGGAGCAAACAGCCCGTGTATTAATTCTCTGAAATTCATTTCATTCAAATGAAATTCAAATAAGTGTCTACCTTTGGCTGATTTACACACAGTACACAGAGGCTTCTTAACCTAATATACCCACTACAAGGATAACAACATGCAGAGTGTTCTAGGACAAAGATTTATTCAGTGCAGTATGCTCAGAATGATTTACAATGTTACTTATTCAGGTACCCAGAAAAAAGTAACTCACTTTTAGTGCAATAACTTCTACTTAAATAGCTGAAACTTTCGATTCTAGTGTTAGGGAACAGCAAAAAAAGTCTTCAGAATATAAATCAAGAAATGTTTTTTAAAAAGAAGAAATGTTGCTGCAGAATTTAACAATAAAAAAACCAAATATGTCAAAGAAATAAAGGTTTAATAGACCCCACTACCCTCCCCCACTGTTGTTATACCCTGTGTGATATAACAAAACAGTTAGGGTGTTGGATAAGGAGTGAGGTAACCCACGTTTGCTGATTTGCTAAAGTCAGTGGGTGACTGGGTGATTTTTGGGTTATTGCTGTGTGACAAAAATTGGAGAATGATGTGCCACGCTGCCTTGACCTCCTGAAGGAAAGGACGGATATAAACCTAGCTAATACATAATGGTAAATTCAGCAATTTGCCATCATAGACTCATTTGGGGCTTCCAAGTTCTGTTTCTCTGGTTCATGAATTCTACTATGATCAGCAGCAGGGGTGAAATCCAGCAGGTTCTGACAGGTTCTGGAGAACCGGTAGCGGAAATTTTGAGTAGTCTGGAGAACCGGCAAATACCACCTCTGGCTGGCCCCAGAGTGGGGTGGGAATGGAGATTTTGCAATATTCTTCCCCTGCCACGCCCACCAAGCCACACCATGCCCACCAAGTCACGCCCACAGAACCGGTAGTAAAAAAAATTGGATTTCACCACTGATCAGCAGTATGATTTTTTGAGGAAGGAAATAAATAGAAATGGTAAAAAGGTTAACAACAAAAAGAGGCATCCCAAGTCTAATTTTAAAAAATTGAAAATTTTAGTTCCTATTGATCTGCATGGCATTTTCTACCCTATTCAGCAACCTTCTTCTACCTTCTGAGAAAATCTTCCACCTTCTCAATTTTAACTGCAGCCTTGGCAGAAGTGTCCAAAACGTTAAAGGGTGATTACAAATGAGCGATCAAAATTCTATCCCCTTTTTTTACATATGTCATATGTATGGGTATATATTAAAAGAAAGACAGGATTTTGCTTGTGTGGTTGTGGACGTCATCTTGATGTTTATGATTTTCAGTCCTTGTCACTGAAACATTGTCCAGTATTCAATCCTACTCAACTTTTCTCAGGTGCATTGAAGTCAAAGAGAGTTACTGCCAAAGAAGCAATAAGCTTAGTCTCTGAAGAAATCAAGGCAAGATACAGTATTTAAACACAGTTATAACCTCACCTATTCCCATGTAGTATCCTGCTGTGGTATAAATTTGCAGATCTGAATATAGACTATAAAAATATCTGTTTCCCTTTTTGAGTGCTGACATTCTCAAACTTGACAAGAATCTCTACAATTTCCCAGCACGGCTGTATCATTGCCATGAGGAAATGTCAGTCATGGCACATGTTCTTAAGGGGAAAAAAAACAGCCTACCTAATTATATATCTAAAATTGCTTTCTTCATCTACGCATCTCATTGATTAAGCATGGATGCTTCTCACCACACTCATACATATCATTTTGGGTTTGTTTGTTTTTTTAACAAAAAATGTATGTCCTGGTCTTCTGTTATAATCCCTGCTTTCTGTTCCTTTTTATTCACACCATAGAAAATGCTATGAGTAATTTGTTTGTACTTTACTACCTACAAAAGCCAAGATAGTAAATAGATTCACTCTATAGTTCAGAGGGCATGTGTTCTGGACTGAGGACAGCATCTCGTCTGAGAAAGAGATCCGAGGAGCAATTCTGCAAAAAGAAAGCCGGGTCAAGACAAAATAATTCTGGTTACATGTAAATTTATTTTAAATTGATTACATTGGATTAATATGACCATTTCCCATAAATAAAACAATGACCCACTGCAAAACACAATCTATACTGTTTGCAGAGGCTACATATAAGACAAGAGCCTCAGTTTATTAACTTCCCTCCCCACCATCCATCATCTATTGAAATTCAAACATATATTTGATATTTACTTATTTATTTATCAATCGAATTTATCTGGCTGGCCCTCTCATAGAAGATGGAATACAATAAAATCTTGATGCTAGATTTGTTTCTTGTTTGTTTCATTTGCACGAACTGGCTGAGTCATCCAATGGAAATGAAGAAAGAGGAAGATGGCAACAACAAACAAAAACAACAACATGCCTTGGCCACTTGCATCTAAGGAAAAAGGGAAAAAAACTTTTTTCAACTGCAAATCTCTTCTCTTAATAGCAGAATGGAGAGGTTTTTTTCTGTGGGTGAAAACACACCTTAGGGACAAGAAGCTGAACTGACCCTGAAAAGGGTGCAGAAGTAAAAATAAAATAAAATTCCACAGCTCCTCTCTCTATATTCTTCCCTCTCTCCTTTTACAATATCCCCAGGCTGCTTTCAATTTAAAAACAAACAAACTGTCAAGGACAATTCTGCATAACATGGAAGTTAATACACCTCAAATTATATCAACTGAATACAGATCTAATAGAGATTAGGCCTACCTCCTTCCTCTGGGATATCTCTTTACTGTCAGTTACACATGAGTGGTCTCCTTGCCTAGCTTAGGATATGTTTAAAATATGGCTTCAGGAACTTTTGGATATTTTCTCTATTGTGTGTGTGTATGTGTGTGAGAGAGAGACAGACAGACAGACAGAGAGAGGAAGGGAGGGAGGGAGAGAGGGTGAGAGGGAGGGAGAGAGAGGAGGAGGGAGGGAGGGAGAGAGAGAAAGATGCCCTCTGCATCTCTCTTGAGTTGCTAGTAACTTTCAAAAGCTTTTTCCACCTCATTGCTTAAAATTGGTTGTCAACAATTAGCAAGACATTAGGGATAAGAACTTTAAATTCTTTGACAAGAACACTAACATCCTATTTTGTCCACATTTTTTTTTCCTTTTCAAATGTCACTGCTTTCAGAGAAGAATAATGTTCCTGTATGGAAGAACAAGTAGGAACTAGAAGCCACGAAAAATATTTCTGGAAGACACATCTTATTATCTTGGAATTATCTTATTCCAAGTTGGCTCAAAGCCAAATTTGCAGACATCAGTCGACATTGTACCTTCCTATGTCTATGAAAAGAAAAAAGACCAAAGATCTACCAACCCCTCCAACATTATAAGCCAATTATTTTTCTTCTGGAAATTATCAAAGAAGGCTTTCTTTCACTAAGCGTTTGAGTGTGTGTGTGCTTGGGTGTATGTGTGACATGCCAATAAGAAAGAAGTTTTCTATTGTTTTAAGCATGTATATTTTAAGCCTTATTACAAAATTAACTAGTCATCTTGGAGCCAAAGGTTACACCCATGTGTGCAAACAAGGAAGGAGCTCCTGCCAAAGAAGGCTTCCAGAAGCATTTCCTCCGTCCTCGCCAAGGCAGCTGCACTCCATAGTAGCAGTCCTTGCAGGATTCCCATAAGGCCTGGATGAATCCATCAAGTTTTGATTTATCTCAGTTTTCTAGCCTGAAATTAGTTTATCCACTTTCAGCATCTGTTTGCAAAAGTTCCCGCCCAGTAAATAAATAAGCGATGTGTTTCTGAAAAAAGATAGGCTTTGATAAATGGGATAGATTTGTATATGTGTATGTGTATGTGTATGTGTATGTGTATGTGTATGTGTATGTGTATGTGTATGTATATGTATATGTATATGTATATGTATATGTATATGTATATGTATATGTATATATATATGTGTTAAGTGTAACCAGGCAGGCATTCGGCAAGCTAAGCATAATTTTCAAGAACAACTTTCCCCTATGCTTGAATAGCAAAGTTTTCCATCAGTGTATGCTACCTGCTCTAACATATGCCCGTGAAACATGGATACTAACCTCACAATCAATACAAAAACTACGAGTGGCACAAAAAGCCATGGAAAGATACATGCTTGGTATTACAAGACAAGATAGAAAGACCTGCACATGGATTAGAGAGCAAACAAAAGTATATGATATTATCAAGACAGTAAAAGAGTGACATAGCAAGAAGAACTGATGGCAGGTGGACCAAGGCAGTCCCAGAATGGATCCCACTTGATAAAAACCATCCACAAGAGAGACCTAAAACAAGATGGACTGATGACATCAGCAAGTATTGTGGGCCCAATTGGCAAAAGAAAGTTCAGAACTTTATTGGTTGGAAACATGCAGAAGATTAGATTAGGCTTAGATGATGATGATGATGACGATGATGATGATGATGATGATGATGATGATGATGATGATGATATGTATATGTATAATATATGTATATTATGGCATCAGAAATTATCTAATGTAATATACTGCATCTTTATTTTCATGAATATTCCTCTCCATGTTCTGACCATTTTAACATTTCTGATTGGAGAACTACCTTGCCAAATTTGGAAAAGTATCTTTGGAAGCTAACCGTGCTTCATTTGTATATAGTTATGGATGGGTGGACGGATGCATGGGTGGATGAATGGAAAGAGAGAGAGTGAGAAAGGAAGGAAGGAAGGAAGGAAGGAAGGAAGGAAGGAAGGAAGGAAGGAAGGAAGGGAGAGAGAGAGAAAGAAAGAAAGAGAGAGGACGATTTGCTTCAGAAACCACAAACTAAATAATTATAAACTTAAAAGCAACATAATTTTCTTCCATCCATATTTCCCATAAGCAGTGCAATTCTTGTTCTCAGATATCATACTGTAATAACAAATTTAATATCCATGAAGAAATAAAATCAGTGTCCTTAGTGACAAACTATGGAGTATGAAAACTGTTTATTAGTGTATGTACACAAATAAGTGGAACAGTTTATATGCTGTTTAATAACATTCTCACTGTTTTACTGGTATGCATTAGTGTCTTCTCTCCATGATAAAGTTACTTTATTCCTTATCCTAGGGATAGCCCTAAGGACATCGGAAGATGTTCTCTGCTGTCTTCTACTTATTAAATAGAAAGGGATTGATTCATTGGCAATGAAACTGTTCATTCCACAGTGGCAGCATCCTTGCTGTTCATGCTATACAACTCTGCTGGTCCATATCTTGGAGCACAGAGTTGTATATGTCACTTCCCCTCAACTAGTCTACTACCTAAAGTAGAGGAGAGGATGCAAACCCAACACCAAAGCTGAAAGAAAATCCAATTCCTAAACAGTTACTTTCTTTACACAAAATTGAAAAGGCTTCTTAACCTTTGTAGAGTCCATTAATGATGCTACCTGCACCTTCTATTATTGCTGTTCTTGTTATCATTAGGCAGCTGAAGCAAGCCGCCATTTTAATTTCCCCACTTTGCATTGGTATTAAGGGAAAGAAAAAAGTAGTTAGAGAGAGCTGCATGATGGTATTTGGAACACTGCTATGGTAGCCATTGTAGCCAACTATGGAATGTTGATTGAGGTGAGGACCCAGTGAAGGAACTAGTCCTGTTGTTTAAGTCTCACACAGGACGCTCATTTTTAAGCTTTGTCCTCACTTTGGACAACATGTATAGACATAAACAACATCTACATACCATTCAAAAGAAACAGTCAACAAGCCAAAAAGGGAACAAAAACCCCCAAACACCTCCCCACCAGAAATCAACACCCAGAGGAGCAGAGGTTAACACTAAGATTAACATCCGACCAATGGTAGGATTCAAAATTTTTTACTACTGGTTCTGTGGGTGTGGCTTAGTGGTGTGGCATGGCATGGCATGGCTTGGTGGGCGTGGCAGGGGAAGGATACTGCAAAATCCCCATTTCCTCCCGAGCAGCTGGGACTCGGGAGGCAGAGAATAGATGGGGGCGGGGCCAGTCAGAGGTGGTATTTACCGGTTCTCCAAACTACTCAAAATTTCCTCTACCAGTTCTCCAGAACTGCTCAGAACCTGCTGAAACCCACCTCTGCATCAGACCAACAATCAAGAAGTAAATAATACCCCAATCAAGGAACTGTCAAACAAGCTAAGAGTAAACAATCCAGCCAAAGAATCACCAAGATCATTCCCAACAACACTGACAAGCCACTGGAATACAAATTAAGAGCAAAACCTCACTCCCTACCAGCACCGATGATGCTACTTTGGGTGATCATGCCAGACAAATGTTATTGCATTCTTTGACAAAGTGACAAAATTAGTGGACAAGCGAAACGCTGTGAATATAATTTACTTGGACTTCAGTTAAGCATTTGATAAAGTAGATCACAATCTACTACTTGATAAGATAGAAAAATGTGGGTTAGACAGCATCACCACCAGATGGATTTGAAATTGACTGACCAACCACACTCAACCTTAGGCCTTAATAGAACTGCATCTACATGGCGGGAAGTAGGCAGTGAGGTACCTCAAGACTTTGTCTTAGGCACAGTACTCTTCAATATCTTTATCAATGATTTAGACAAGGGGATAGAGAGGAACCTCATTTCAGCCCTGAGCATACAAATATTTTCCTCTAATTATTTCTCATTGCTTTCTTTCTGCATGTTTTTCTTCTGTGACTGTGTATATGCATCTCTGGGTATATTTTTTAGCTAGCCAATCCTGGGAATTTCCATCTAAATTTAAATTAAAAAATGAGAGAGCTTTGGTAATGTCAGTGCTGGAAAGGATATAAATTTTTGTGGCATTACTGCAGACACTTAGAGCACTGCTATTTCAACAGCAAGGGCATCTGCTATGGTTTCTGCAGGTATATTAACAAGAGCAATGAGGGTGTCAAGATAGTAGTCACAGCATAGGTATCAAGGCCCCATTTTTACACACATTGTAAAAAAAAAAGTGTCAGGATTTTGCATGTTTTTGGTTGCCACCTTGATTCTGTGGACTGCTTTGTGGGCACCCCTGGATGTATAGCAATAAAAGAATTATGATCCTCATTTATGTCATGAGGTGATTCAGATGAGGTGGCCAGATGGTGCATGGGCTAGATTCATTAGGATCATTTTACTGAACATTCATTCAGTATAGCAAAGGGAAACTTTGCATTATATGAAGGAAAGAGATAAAAATGCTTTGCTTATCCCTCTAAAACAGAGGCACTTCAGAAAGATTGCAGCAATCATTTAAAATGCTTCTTCAGTGCTGGAAAAATTAAAATGGGCAAGCAATCATTGATGAAGTGTGGAAAACAGAACTTTAATTTTAGTAATCTGAGGAAGATGTTTATTTCTCCAGTAGGCAGGAATTTTAACCAGCAAAGACTTATTGATAAAAATGGCTTGAGGAGACAGGCATTTTTGAAGGGAGAGTGTTGTATTTAAAAGGGAAAGTGATTTTTGCTTTTGGAGATTCCACAGAAGCTGCTTCCCCCACTTTTAAATGCCTCCAAATATGTTAAAATTGTTTTGAGACTTTAAATTGTAAGGAAACATCCTCTTATTATGAGTTTGCCAGACTGATCTATTTACAGCTTTCATAACTTTGCCCAGTGGGTGGAAATTACCAGCCCATTTCTCCTACAGGTTGGGGGTACGTTGGGGAGTCAGTTCCAATTTTTTAGTTATTAAAACTGAGCCATCCTGATTTGGTAAGCTGTTTTATGGCTCAACATGGTGCTTCGCTTTTCAGCGAGAGTTAACTGTACTAAACTCCTAATGGGAAATATATATATATAAACATTACAGCTCCTTTTTAGGAGAGGAACAGCTTAAGACCTTTGCTCTGTTCATCTTTTTCATATAATAGAGTTCATGCTTCATGTAGTGCAGTGAAGGATCCCAGATTTTAACAGCTTACTCCTCAACCCATTTATCTTTCTGATCAGCCTGTAAATAGATCTTACAAACACTCAGCATTTATCATATCCGCCCATAAAGCAGAGCAAACAGAGCTGATAACTGAACTCGGTTAATCTCTTCTTAACTCTGAAGATAAGAGTGCAACTTTTCCCTCCTTGCTTTTGCTTGACTGAGCAAAGGTTACAAGGAAGGAAAGGATCTGCAGTAGGCTATGTAACAACTCTTAAACTACATCAGTCTCCTTTCAGACATCTTTTCCCTCAGAATATGATATGTATCGGGAATTGGCAACACATCCTCCCCACATGCCAATGCTTCTGTGAGTTCCCCAAAATGTCTGCAGATCACCCTTAGTGGCTAAGACACTGAGTCTGTCGATAGAGGAAGGTTGGCAGTTCGACGGTTCAAATCCCTAGTACTGCATGAGCAGGGGGTTGGACTAGATGACCTCCAAGGTCCCTTCCAACTCTCTTACTGTTAAACACATTAAATCATATGTTAAATACAGATCGTCCTCAATTTACAACAATTCATTTAGTGGCCGTTCAAAGCTACAACGGCACTGAAGAAAGTGACTTATGACCATTTTTCACACTTAACGACTGTTCCAGAATGCCCATGGTCACGTGATTGAACTTTGGATGCTTGGCAACTGGCATGTACTTATGATGGTTGCAGTGTCCCAGGCTTATATGTTCATGTTTTGCAACCTTTTGACAAGCAAAGTCAAATTCCCCATTAGGAGCCTTGGTGGCGCAGCGGACTAAAGTGCTGTTAAGTAACACTTAGCTGTCAGCTGCCTGCAATTACTGCAAGTTCAAATCTCACCAGGCTCAAGGTTGACTCAGCCTTCCATCCTTCTGAGGTAGGTAAAATGAGGACCCAGATTGTGGGGGCAATAAGCTGACTTTGTATAAAAAAAGAACACCATTTAGGGGGTGGCCCGAAAGCCCTACTAAGCAGGTATATACAAAAGTATGAAGGCTATTGCTTAATGCATTGTAAGCTGCCCTGAGTCTCCGGAGAAGAGCGGCATATACATCGAACCAATAAATAAATAAATTCACTTAACAACCATGTTCCTAACTAAACAATGGCAGTGATTCACTTAACAGCTGTGGCAAGAAAGGTTGTAAAATGGGGCAGAACTCAAATATCTCACGTAGAAACAGACATTTTAGGCTCAATTGCGATAAATCGAGGACTACCTGTTCAAATGAAAGAACAAAATGTTAAAAAATTATGATATTTATGTAGTTACTTACCAAGCACATTTAAATTATATTAAAGTAACCAAAATATCTTTAAAATCCCCAAGGCATGTCACAACTTTTGAGCACCCCTAATGTTTGGAAATCGAAAGTTGAAAAATTTGACATGTCTCTTGCTAAGATCTTGCATGAGATTCTGAAGTGAGAATTGATATTTCTTGTATGATTCACCATCTTTGTCCATCCCTTGGGTTGTTTTTATTAAAAAATAGAATGGGTAAGGATTGTCTGGGTATCATAATATCCCCTACCACTCCAAAAAGTCAGCTGCTGGTATATATGTTTTTGTTCTCATGACAGGAATGCATATTGTTGCCCTTTGGTGATGGATAAACACTATTCCATTAGGTTTCCTCAAATCTCTATTAACCTTAAGTTTGTCATGCCAAAGATGGGCATGCCATGCCACCCAAATCTCAAATCATGCCCTTCCAACTCCAATAACTTCCTGTTTCTCAAAGTCACTGAAGGTTTGGAATAGATATAGACCAAGATTAACTTCCCACAACTGTTTTATGGTTGTCAGCCCAAGAAGAAAAATGATAGTCACACAAACTTGGTTTGATTTATGCAGACTTACTGACTTTTTGTGAAGGAGACTTTAAATTAAAAACAAGGGAAGAAAATCAGATCTCCTTCAGTTTGTTATTTTAGCCCTGCAGAAGTGAACTTGTGTTTAATCTCTACAATGACTCTTTGTGTTTAGAGCCTGAAGGTTTTTTTTTTTTTTGCGCTATATGTCACTGTGTCATGTATTGAATTGAATTTGTTAAGTTTATTATTGGGATGTCTACATTATTAACTTGGTCATTTTAAATCAATTTTGTACCAAACCTGAAGAAGCTGAACAGATTTATTTCTGGCTCAATCAAGATATAACCCAAGTGGAAAAACATCATCATCATCATCATCATCATCATCATCATCATCATCATCATCATCAACATCCATCATCATCCATCATCCAGCTTGTAGTGCTAAAGCCTTGTAGAATCTGTAGGCTATGGCCTTACCTCACTTCCTTGCTTGAGCTGCATTAACATTTTTCTCATAAGACTTGGAATTATAAGATGGTTTGACAGATTTTTGGCTCTCCTGATGGTAACTTCTTTGTTTGTTTGTTTGTTTGTTTGTTTGTTTGTTTGTTTGTTTGTTTGTTTGTTTGTTTTTCAGATGTTCAGACAAATATCATGCTGAATCATAAAACATACTTTTGATGGATCAGGGCTGTTCTAATTATAGAATGCAATTTTTCTCACCAGCACAGTGGTCCAGGCAAATGGTGCTGAAATTGACAAGAGTTCTGTTTTCTCTTTTTCTTCCATCTGATTGCAAAGTGCTTCTCTGTTTGAGTGAGACTGAGAAGGCTGTCTTGCTCCAAGATTGTCTTCCCCACCCACAAAGCAACCTATTCTTACTGCCTATCTGTAAGTATTGTTTAGAAAGTAATTCTCCATATCCTTTGGTTACAGCAATAGGGAATAGAGTCCCCTTTCAAAATAACCAGCATATTGTCTTTTCACCATCAAAAATGCCAAGCATCTTTTAATACTAATGTGGAATGGTGATTTTGTGGTTTTGAAGGCCTTCCTTATAGCAATTACTCTGATTTTGCTTTTTAAAGGTTTTTTGCAAAATACTAGACAAGCTCATGAGTTATGATTTGAAAACACGTATGATTGGCAAACGGCATCAGGTCATCTTCAAACTAGGTGGGAACTTGGAAATAGTATAATGTAGAAATGTTGAATTCTTGGCTTCCTTTTTGCAACCATTTCATTACCATACTCAGTGCCGGTGGTTCTCAACTTACAACCATTCATTTAGTGACTGTTTGAAGTTACAACAGCATTGAAAAAAGTGACATGATTGTTTTTCACACCTACAATTGTGGCAACATCCCCATGGTCATGTAATCAAAATTTGGACGCTTAGCAATTATTTAGTTGCAGTGTCCTGTGACCACTGCTGTGATTTTCAGACAAGCAAAGTCAGTGGGGAAGTCAGATTCACTTAACACCCATTACTAACTTAACAACTGCAATGATTCATCTAACAATTGTGGCAAGGAAAGTCATAAAATGGGGGTAAAAGTCTCTTAACAACTTATCTTGCTTGGCAACCGAAATTTGGGGCTGAATTGTGGTTGTAAGTCAAGGACTACCTGTAACACCAGTAGTGCTCTCATGTGGGAAATAGGGTTGGGTGGCTGTTTGTTTATCACATTTTGCCTTAACAGCCTTGGCAAGAATCTTTTTTCCCCGTTAAGATTGTTCTTGCTTATTGCTGATTAACTGATGTGATGTAAGCAGGATGTGCTCAGCTGTTTGCCTCTTCCTTTGACCCTTAGTTGATCTTTTTGAGTGGTTTATAAATGTGGCTTAGTTCTGTATGCCTGTAGATGGCTAATTGTCAAAGAATCTTTGTCAAAGAATCAATGTAATTTGCTTCTACTCTTTAGACCTGGCTTGGTCTAAATCAGAGGTCTTCAAACTTGACAACTTTAAGATTTGTGGACTTCAACTCCCAGAATTCTCCAGCCAGCTGGAGAATTCTGGGAGTTGAAGTCCACAAGTCTTAAAGTTGCCAAGTTTGGGGACCCCTGATCTAAAATACATAGTTTCCCAGGTGAAGTTGTATTTGAACTTAGATGTTTATGAAAGTAAAGAATTTTCAGGATGTCTTCTGACTAGAAATAGATGTTCATGGATGGCATCTACCAATATTTTCCCTAAGAAAACCCAAAAAAAGGACCCCACAGAAATCATTTACAATAGGTAATGTAAGGATAAGAAATATTTCAGAGTCCTTATATACTACAAATAAGTCCTGTTTGGTTTCTTTGACTACTGGGTCTTTGGGTTTGCTCAGGATCTCTTAAAGACATTTTGTTGCTTAATTTTACCTAGTTGGATAATGAGGTGCCTGCAAGCAAACATCCAAGCTCAGAACTCCACAGTTCAACTCTTGTATATTCTCTTCTATTGTTGCTTAATGTGCTATGGAGATGCCAAGCTGTTAGAGTGACCTGTTGTAGTTTCAGATATACTTTTCCTGTATGGAACAGTTGTCTTTTTTGTGAGTTGTGATTCTTGTGCTGTGATTGATTGATTGATTGATTGATTGATTGATTGATTGGTAGAATTTCTTTTTTTTTAATTTAGATTATAGTTATCTGTTGCATTGGAAAAAATTATAGTTTTTTTTTCCTGGTTTCAGGAATACTGCTGTGTCTTTAGTTGTATTCCTATGCAGCTTAGTTTATATGTTTTGGGATTGTTATAGTAGTTTGAGTACTTGGTTAGTGGGCTTGGTGGGCTGTTTTATGATGCACTTGGATTTGCAGTTGGCCATTGTTTTCTCTGCTGATGTGGACACTCAAGAAGGATAATTTTTTATTATTCTCTTCACCTTTTGTCAGTTTGATTCCATGAAAGGTGTTGTTAATTATTGCAGTTCTTTTTTTATTACTATATGATGAAAATGACATCCAGTGACAATTCCAGTTTTTGGCTTGCATAAGCAGGAGCACTGCTGTTTTAAGGTGTTTGGCCTTTACTTCAAATAAAATTATTGAGGTCATTGCAAAACACCGAGCAGGAATTTAGGAGAAGATGTAACATCATTTTTCATGGAATAAATAAAGATCAGGTTTTATCACATCGCACAGGCTAATGGTGTATAAAAGGCAAGAATGCCTATGCCACACCTAACTCCTCTTTGATGTTTTGTAACTTCTAAAGTAGTTCTGTTTCTTTCATTATTCCTCCCCCCCCTTTTTTTTTTTTACACAATAATAGATGTGTTGTCTCTCTCAGGTGCCACACTGTGGTTTTTTTTCACTATCAAATCCAACGGATATAGGGTACAGTTCAGGGGTGGGTTATACTTACCTTTACTACTGGTTTGCAATGGGATCGCTTCTGTGCATGCGCAGATCACTGATGATGACATCCAGGGTGGTGGGTGGGGCCTCCTGCTGGTTTTACTACCGGTTCTTTCGAACTGGTCTGAACCGGGAGCAACCCACCACTGGTACAGTTAAGGTGAATGTTTAACAGGTTTGTTTAGACTGATTAAATACTACAGAGAAAATGACAAAGCAAGATTTCACATGTCAGGGCAAAAGAGTTGCTTTGCCTAGTTGCTTTAAGAGCTAAAAAGTTTTCCCTGGTTTTTTTTTCAAGCTTGGCAACTTTAAGATGTGTGGACTCCAACTTCCAGACTCCCCAATTCTGGGAGTGGAAGTCCACATATCCTTAAATTGTCAAAGATGAAAAACATTGATTTAGGCCTATGTAAGTCACCAAGAGTAAGTTTTGATTGCAGAGAGCTAGAAGGATGTTTAATATATAAATCAAGGTGTTTTACCTCTTTTAGTTTTATACCCCTATAAGACATTTATGTAACTTTTTCTATAAAGTCTCTTAAGATTTCTATTACATACTTTCTGACAAGTGATTAAAATATTTAACAGATCCCCAAAGCACTCTTTAAACTGTTGGGTTCTAAAGAAACATCTGGAGGTGATTTATTTTTCTTTTCGTGAATTCTTGGAAGAGAATATGTGTTTACTTTCTTCCCCATCCTTATTAAGGTAGTATCAAAAGAAAGAAGAAGATAACCCCAATAAAATGCTAAAATTGTACGGTCCATTTATTGCCCATATTTATTATTTAAATACTAAAGCATTCAGAAACAAAGGTAAGTATAATTGTGTGTCGTTCTAATTGAATCTACTGTAATGGAAATCTTGTTGATATATTCCACATGTTATCAGTTTGAATGAAGATGTACTATGTTTGACTCAATGGATATTTACTATTAGTGTTAATGAAGGGTATTTCAGGGATATACTGTATTTCTTATTTTGCCATAAGAGTGTTTAATTCCGCCTTGCAGTTTAGGGTGGAATTAGACTGGCTCAATTTAATTTCATGCTGTCCAGATATTTGGGGTGTGGCTAAGAGAGGGGTCCTGTGTAGGGATCCTAAGAAAAAGACACAGAATTTGTTTCTCTCAAAGACTCCTGCAAAACAAGGCAAATCAATTTACACACAGAAAATAAGATACTAAACCTTATTCTGAATATTTTCACAAAAATAATTTGCCATTTTTATAAGTTTAGGAAGGGAGGAAAAGACAAGGGCAGGAAATGAAAACAGCATTCATAGACCACACTAAGGCAAATCAAACAAACCACATCATGATTTTGTATTTTGTAAACCATGGATTATGGCTTAATTGCCTAGAATAAGACAGAGTAGTTGTCAACAGTCCCATTTGGCACGTCCCCCCCCCAAAAAAAAGAAATTCCTGGCATGTAGGAGTTAGCAAGAATAAAACTTTATTGAAAGATCCATTTAGACCAGTGGTGGGTTTCTACTGGTTCACCCCGGTTCGGGTGAACCAGTAGTGGCAGCGGCAGGAGGTTCCGCCCACCCATTCCCCGGACATCATCATGGACCCTCTGCGCACGTTCAGGTTCTGCAGATGTGCAGAAGCACCGCATGCAAGTGAAGTTCCCAGTTCCGAACCAGTAGCGAAGGTAAGTGGCACCCACTACTGATTTAGACACAGAAGAAGCAAAGTCGGCTCTGAGGTTTACCTGTGAAAACCCACATAGGTAAAACCCCCTTTTCACCCCGGGCTACCCACAGTTCATTGTTCACCAATTACACTCAATACTTTTGTTTTGGGAAAACATTCTGCGCCAGATGGTAGCTCTGAGAACTTGGCCTTGGTGGGTATCTTTGGCAGCAAAAGGCTCTCATGCATTCCTTAGCCTCCCCACTAGGAATTTACCAAACCTCTCCCGTTTCTGTTTAGCAAACTGCGAGCTGAAAATTGATGCAGGCAATGAAGAAAGTGAGTCAGCTCTGACAGTTGTTGTGCTTTTTCAACTAATCTTAGTCGATCAACATTACATACTTTTCTTCTATCAAATGCAACAGGCTTTCTTAAACATAAGATAATTTTGAACATGAAATATAGAATTTCTTTTAAGTACATTTTAGCGAGCCTTCAAAAGTCAACCATAAACATCATCCATAATATATCTCTACACTGCTAAAATGACATTGTATGAGTTGTAATCTTCCTAGGCTGTGTTGGTGCCATTATCTGCAAATCTGTAACATTATCATCATTTCTAGCAATGCCCAATCAATCATTCACCGTTGTCAAAGTTTTGGAAGAAATCAATGAAATCACCCAACAACCTTTGACAATAAACTCTACAATTGGTTTACATGCTTTTTTTTTTCTTTCTAAGATCAATGCAAATGAGAAATGGATTTAATTTGTTCCTGCAAAACACTGAAAAAGTAAATAGTTTGGATCACTGATATTTAAAATGTATGAAATCTCTCCAACTGAAAAAAAAAAAACCAATCCAGTTGTTATGCCTTTTTCACAGTAAGCGAATGTCAGGAAGAATATGTTTGCTTCTTGAATTTATTCCTTTTTCCTTTAAGCTTTCTGTCGAAGGAAGGAAGGAAGGAAGGAAGGAAGGAAGGAAGGAAGGAAGGAAGGAAGGAAGGAAGGAAGGAGGAAGGAAGGAAGGAAACCTATTTCTATATAGATAGATTTAAAAGAGCCAGGTTATGTTTAATAAATTCACCAAAGGAAAAAAAAATATCTGGAGAAAAACTAGATGTAGTAGACCACTACATATATCTTGGCCAATGGATCTCAATGGAAGGTAATACAATAAATGAAATTGAATGGCATGTTAAATGTAGTTGGCAGGCATTTGGCAAGCTAAGCATAATTTTCAAGAACAACCTCCCCCTATGCCTGAAGAGAAAAGTTTTCAATCCGTGTGTGTTACCTGCTCTATGTTCTGCCCCAGCTATGGACCCCAAAGAACACAGCACACACAAAGTCCGTTCAAACCTTAGTTTACTAAATAAACCAGTCTTTTACAACAATGGCTGCTAATTAATTGCATTAACAGCCGCCAAGAATTCAAAAAATAATAATTGAAAGCTTACTATGGTTGGCAGAATGCTGAGAAACAATTTGCAGGAAGCTGATAAGATAAGCAAGACAAGACACGAAGGTATGTGAACTAAGTTGTTCCCTGCAAATTGCTTCAGTTGGCATTCCTCCTTAAATAGGCTAAGGGAGTGGCCAATTAGCCCCAAGCCTTACTCTCGAGGAGACCTCCTCCTGAGGAGCCACTCCTGCCTTTTGGCAACTCTGCGTGCCCATGCATTGAGAAGAGGCTCCTCCTCTTCATCCTCTTCATTTAAGGGAGCTTCTGGAGGTTCTGAAGGCCCTGGCTGAATCTCTGCCTCTGGCACCACATCTTCTCCAGCCTCCTCATTGTCTGACTCGAGTGCCAGCTGCACAGGCTGCTGGCGCAGCACCACACCAGCCTCCTCGCTGTCTGAATCAGTTACTAGCTGCATAGGCCGTGTACGGGCCACAACATTCTAACATATGCCGGTGAAATATGGATACTAACCACACAATCGATACAAAAGCTAAGAGTGGAGCAAAGAGCCATGAAAAGATACATGCTTGGCATCACAAGACAAGATAGAAAGACCTGCACATGGATTAGAGAACAAACAAAAGTATACATTATCACCAAGAGAGTAAAAGAATTGAAATGGAAATGGGCTGGTCACATAGCAAGAACTGATGGCAGGTGGACCAAGGCAGCCATAGAATGGATCCCACTTGATAAAAAGCATCCACGAAAGAGACCTAAAACAAGATGGATTGATGACATTTGGCAAAAGAAAGCTCAGGACCATATTGGTTGGAAACATGCAGAAGAGGCCTTCATCCTGCAGTGGATAAACCATGGCTAAAATGATGGTGGTGAAGAATGGTGAGCTTTCTACATAGATTTATGCCATCTGTTTTGGCCAGCAAAGTGCTGCAGGAGGCCATCCATGCCAAAAATGGGCCACGGGGGGGGTTGCATCGGGCCACAGGGGGGGTCACACATGGGGGCCCCTGAACCCATTTTGGCTGGCAGGGTGCTGTAGGAAGCGTCCGTCCCATCTACCTCCCTCCCTCCCGGCTGGCCCGCGGAAGAGAACTACAATGCTGATCCAGCCCTTTAAGAAATCCAGTTTGACACCCCTGAGTTAGAATATAAGAATAGAATCTTGCAAATCTGATTATGCTTTACCTGGTCTCCCTGAGCTAATTCTTCTTGCAATAGTCTGTGGAAGTAACCTTAGGAAATAGTAGGAAAAACAGCCTAGATAACCATCATGTAAAAGGTATCTCAGCCCACAGAAGGAAAAGGGTATGAGAAGTGTCTCAGAAGGAACCTTCCCTAGTTTTAGGGAGAGTAAAAGTAAGATAGGAGAAAGGTGTTTTCAGACTTGCAAGATTCTGTTACTGTAACTTTACAATAGTGTTAGTATTCAGGTTTTGTGCTATTTTGTCTGGACTACTTCAAAGGGCTGACATTTCTTAATACTATCTCACTTCCCAGAACTTAAGACATTTCTCTTTTTATTTACAAAACAGCTTCTAACTATTTGCTTCAAGTTCATCTCCCGGACTTACTACGCTTAATTATTTTTCAGGAAGAATAGATTATGATGGAGATAATACATTTAAGCATGGAACACAAATAAATAATAATCATAGAATTCTTTATAGAATGGAATAGAATTCTTTATTGGCCAAGTGTGATTGGACACTCAAGGAATTTGTCTTGGTGCATACGCTCTTGGAGTACATAAAAGAAAAGATACACTCGTCAAGAATCATTAAGGTACAACACTTAATGATAGTCATAGGGAAACAGTCAATATAAATCCTAAGGATACCAGAAGCAAGGTTACAGTTATACAGTCATAAGTGGGAGGAGATGGGTGATAGGAACGATGAGAAGATTAATAGTAATGCAGATTTAGGACCTAGTTTGACAGTTCTATTCTATTTTAAATAATAATCGTTTGGGCAAAAGAAATTGGTTGAGAAAAGGGTTTGTTTCTCCCCTTTCAAAACCTCTCAAAAATAAAGGATAATCCTTCCAAACAATCCTATTTTAAATCAGTAAGAAAAAAAAATGAATGAAATGCAAAAGTGTGTAGCAAAATCCATTCATGTTTAGGCTAAGATAGGATTGTACCTTCCCTAATCCCTTTTTTGTTCATTTAGTCACAGAAATGTTGCATTGCATAGTGCATTAAATAAAGATATAGTGTAAATAAATATGTTTTTGAATGTGAACATTTGTCAGTATGCAAAATTTAAATGAATGGCGGAGAGGTAGTGGTGGGGGAACTAGCTAGTTTAAATTTAGATTTCATTCACAGAGTATTTGGCTAGAGAGCCAGTTTGGTGTCATGATTAAAGTATGCTACAAGCTAAGAGACTCTATATTTTAGCCCTGCCTTAGACACAAAGCCAGCTGGGTCACCTTTAGCCAGTTACACTCTATCAAGCTTGGGAAGAAGGTAATAGCAACTCACTTCTGAAATCTAGCCAAGAAAACTGCAGATACTTTCTGGAATGGAATGGAATGGAATGGGATGGGATGGGATGGGATGGGATGGGATGGGATGGGATGGGATGGGATGGGATGGGATGGGATGGGATGGGACGGGACGGGACGGAACGGAACGGAACGGAACGGAATGGAACAAAATGGAACAGAACAGAACAGAATAGAAGATGGAAGGGATCTTGGAGGTCTTCTAGACCAACTACCTGCTCAAGCAGGAGACCCTATACCATTTCAGATAAGTGACTGTCCAGTCTCTTCTTAAAAACTTCCAGTGATGATCTGAAGGCAAGCCATTCTATTAGTTAATTGTCTTCACTATCATTTCCCCCCAAGGTACATCATTGCATACTCTCACTAACTTTGTCCTCAACAATACTCTTATAAGAAATTACCATTTGATCTTAACCTGGAAATTTAACATTATTTCCTAGGATACTGAGAGAACAGGTTGTGATTCACTTCTGTAGGTCATTCTATGGAAAGGAATAACTAAACAAATGGTGCATTACTGGTACTTCATTCTTCCATAAAAAGGTCATGGAAGGTACCACTATCACAGGAGAGAGGGGGGTAGAGGGAGAGGGAGAGAGACATTTAATACATTTATATCTAATGGCATCCTGTGCTATTCTTTGTTTTCTTCAAATTTCACTCACTAGAAACTGATATATCAATGTAATGAAAAGACTTCAGCATTGCAACCCTCAGGCTAATGAATTATTCCTGATACGCCCTTTCAGCCATTTCAGTTTGTAACTTTTGATGTATAATAATCTTGGTGGCACAGCAGACTAAAGTGCTGTTAAATAGCACCAGCTGCCTGCAATTACTGCAAGTTCGAATCTCACCAGGCTCAAGGTTGACTCAGCCTTCCATCCTTTCGAGGTAGGTAAAATGAGGACCCGGATTGTGGGGGCAATAAGATGACTTTGTATAAAAAAAGAACACCGCTTAGGGGGGGCCGAAAAGCCCTACTAAGCGGGTATATCCAAAAGTATGAAGGCTATTGCTTAACGCATTGTAAGCCACCCTGAGTCTCCAGAGAAGGGTGGCATATAAATCGAACCAATAAATAAATAAATAAATAAATAAATAAATAAATAAATAAATAAATAAATAAATAAATAAATAAATCACACTGCTAAAGTATATTGATACATGAACTAGAAAAACAAATGTTTTTTTTCTCATCCAGGGCATTCATTCTACCTCAGGCTATTGTATCTAGGTATGATCAGGCTGAAGATCATATTTGGTTTTTTTTAAGTATTTTAATTGGTGCTAAAATGTTGGTTTAAAATATTGATACTGAAATATGACTTACAGTACACACATTACAGTTCTGATGTGTGCACAGTTGGAAGAGCTGAAATGTTAAGCTAGGAGCATATCCTCCTAGACAAAATCTGTTTGTTGCTAAGAGATTAAACCAACATGATGGCATATAATCAATCTATCAATTGAAATATGTAAAACTTTAATTTTTCTAATATATACTGATTAAAATAATGATGTGCTACATTTCTCAAACTTAGTTTTCGCACTCTGTCCTTCCTCCAAATTCTAAAAACATTTTCAAATATCCTTTATATAATTTAGCAAAACTCTTATTGATTTTAATGCAAAAAACAAAAAGGTACTAGTGAATTACCTATTCTTCATCCTGCCATGAATACATATTGCCTGTCATGTACATTCCAGCTTGTACAGAGACAACAATGACCTGCTTCCTGCCAGAAGTTAGAACTTAGTAGTTATGTATGGCTCCAATAGAAGTGGAATTCTTAAGTAGCATTTGAATTGCTAGCTTGCAGGCACCCCCATGTTTCTATGCCCCAACCTGACCTGCTAACCTCAGTATGCGGCAGCTTCAGAGAGCAATGAGTCTCCGATGTGACTTAGTTTTATCACAGAACTGTGAACCCCAGACCACTTCCCACATCAATTTGCAAATCTAGAACTGCAAGTTCAAATTGAATCAGATACTCTCCTATCTTCTATTTTATTTAGTTGGGGGCTGATTTACACAGGCCTATCATACATCTTCTGATTCATACGTCTCTTGGTGGCTATTGACCTCTACTCCCCATAATGGCTAAGTGAGGCTTTCATGTCAGGGTTTTAAATAAGATGGAGGAAGATAAAAGACTAGATTATCTACCTTACTCGTATTGGCACAACATATGCATCATTCTTGCTAGCTTTTTAAAATGAGAGCCATTAGAGAAACTTAAATTTTAATTTAGAATACCTGATCATGCCTGATAGGACCTAGTTGATTACAAAGCAGGAATGTTAGATATATATTTACATTATATGCTAGGTACATGCATCACAATAATTACACATGAGTTTCCCACTTTGAATTGATATTTCTTGCTCAAGCTAACATTTTCTATTCAGAATCTCCTATTCAATCATATGTATAGTAGATATGTCAGATGGGACTGAAAACAATCAACATGACCACTAAGGATCATGGGGGAGAGAGAGGAAAGAAATTTATAAATATCTTTCTGCCATCTCAGGGGTGGGTTCTACATACTTTTACTACCGGTTCGCAGTGGGAGCACAAAGCTTCTGCGCGTGCACAAATCAGCCATGATGATGTCGTGGCAGGTGGGTGGAGCCTCCTGCCGGTTTTACTACCGATTCTATAGAACCGGACAGAACCAGGAGCAACCCACCACTGTGCCATCTAGTTATTGAAACTTGCAGCTCACAGCCTGCTCTTCTATTGAATGTTGTGTTGTATAGAATTAGCAGGCTTCATGTAGTATTGAAAGGAAGAGAGATTGTGTATTTTTCCCCAATCTAAAAGGAACCAGGAGAATAATAATGCCAAAATAAGAATGTGATGGGAACAGGTACCATAAACACTTCTAATGACTTCTAATCATGAGGGTATTGTAGAGATTTGTGTGGGGATATGGCAACGATTGAAATTGAAACAAATGCTATAAAACGTTAATGTTCAAGAGAAAAATGATGGAAAATAACAAACGTGAGATTATTTAACAACAGTAAGGTGTCATGCCCCAGCATATAACTTTTATATACTGTTTTTGCTCTCTAGCCCCATCTCGTGGCCGGAGGGACAAATATGCCCCAACATACTATTTTTATATACTGTTGTTCCACTCTAACCCCATCTAGTGGCCAGAGAGACAAAATACCAAGTATATTGTTTGAACTCATTTTACCATCTCATTTTACCATCAGCCCGCACTCTCAAACCAAGTGCACGCTGGGAAGCCAGGCTCCATTTGCTTTAGCATTGGGAAAAGGCAGAAGCACAAGAAGAATCCATCTTAATCTGTGGCACATAGTCATTCAAGGACAAACCCACATCCCACACACAGAGCATTGCTGGTGAGATTTAAATTGCTTGTATTTATTAATTGTTATGTTCAGCAGTAACTCAGTACTGTCTATCTTGTATTTGGTTCTCATTGTATGTATTCCTACTTTCTCCAGTTTCACCATATCCTGTTCTTTCAATAAAGTATCCAGATCTACCCACATGGTCTGTTTTATTGGAGGATAGGTGGGTTTAGCTGCATGTCGAGTTACACACAGACTGACGTGTAGTGAGGACAGAATAACAGGTATAGATGGAACAATGGGACAATGGCAGAGGTCTGCTTACAGGGTGACTGTTTATTAACATGAGTCTAAAAACTGGATTTGTGACTGATGATTGGAAAAAATATTGCTTCCTTTTAAGAAAAGAAAGATCATACAAAAACTACAGGGCGATTAATGCAGTTCTTTGTTGAAAAAGATGGAATGTCAACCATGGTTTATGCAATCATTATTGTTTCTCTGTTCTTCACCAATAAAAAAGTATATTTTTATGTTTCTCAGTGCAGTCCTACCGTGCCAAAAGAGTTTGCTGAAGCCTGGACATTTATTAGCCAATGACGTTTCTGTTGGTGGTAATCCTCCAAATGGAGTGTGTTCTAAGCATAAGAGATCTTGGATTGTTGGATTCAAAGTTTCATGGTTCCCAAAGAGGCTTTAGGATTGGGTCCATCAATTTTCTTAATTTAGTGACTTAATCTCAGCCTGCTTGCCCACACATTATTTTCACTGAAGCAATTCAAAATAAGTGCCGTCTATTTGCTGGAACCTAGTGCTCATTTTCACCTCCATTCCCAACTCCCCTCGGGTTTTTTTTTTTTTTTCCTTTTGGCTTAAAGGAGGAAGAAAAGGAGGAAGATTTCTATCTTTATCTATGAGCACTCAGGAGACTGGCATAAAAGGAACAGCTTGAAAAACAAAAATAGTATTAGGAATGTCCTTAGCTACCCAAGGGATAGCACATATTTGAATTCTGGGCCAATGCAAGTTCAGCAGGCCATAAAAGTCCTTGAAAAGGGAATACGGGGAATGAATCAAATCAGTGACTGTTTGCCTAATAAACTCTAAATGAAAGATCTCTCTGGAGGGCCCTGGGAAGTGTGCCTCGATTATAACCTCAAATAAAATGGTCAAAATACAGACCTTGATGCACAAATTGCTTTTAATTTTAAACCTTCAAGTTTCCCAGCTGGTCATTAATTCTTAGGAAATACCTTTTGCCTTCATCTTTACTGCTGAAATAATCCACTCTGTTTTTAATTCCAATGACCGCTGACAGAGTGCATAGCCCTCTAAATACAATCCAAAGGAAAACTTTGAAGACAATAGTAAGTAGCGGGGCATATTTACTATTCAACATGGTGCCTCCCACAGCTACTGCAGTAACTTAAAGCCGGACTGATCATTTTATAATCCTGACACTTATTGTTTCACTTCCACTAAGACGTTCTGCTTTTGTTTATCAGAATTTTCACTTTCAGATATGCAATTGCCATTCCCAAAGCTGTCACGCAGCGAGAATATGGATATCTTGTTCTTGGCTACTGTTTATGAAGTATCTTTAGCCAGAATGACAGACTACTCCTTCCTTCCTTCCTTCCTTCCTTCCTTCCTTCCTTCCTTCCTTCCTTCCTTCCTTCCTTCCTTGACTTTATAAAGCTGCCCATCTCATTTGAATATAACTCTGAGTGACATACATAATTAAAACAAAAACTACACATTCCACATAATTTATCCATAAAACAAATTGAAAATATATTTTGTTAAAAAAAACAATAACAATAAAAACATAGAGAAGAATGCACTCTAAATGCACACCAGCCATTTAACAGGGATAATATGATTTCGATAAAGGAGCATATTTGTAGTTCAGGGTTGAAATGAGTGGTCTTTAGTGTACTCTGAGCTTGGTTTTTTTCTTGCAGATGTGTAATGAAACATCTGCAAGAAAACAAGCTCAGAGAGCACCAAGGATCCCCTCATAGTATGATTTCTTTTCTCTCTGGCCAACAAAATATTGGGGGACAGTCCTGAGTCATGATAGTTTATTCTCTCTTCTGTACAGTATTGCAGGATGTCATCTCCAATACTTCCTTGCATCCTGCTCTTTAGTCAACTATTTGTCCTAGGCTCCTTAACTTTTGGTTGGTTTTTTTTTGGGGGGGGGGGGTTCACACTAATTGACAAATAAACCATATTTATAGCTGAGCAACCAAGATCATAAGTCCAAGGTTCCAGTACTTCTGGATAGGCTACAGAAACCGAGAAAAATGGAACAGTTTCATAAACTGTGATTAAATTAACTATGTTTTAGCATGCCATGTGACTTAGATTTCACCATCTTATTTTATTCACTTGTAAACTAGATGTCAAGACAAAATCTTTCAGAGGCAATGTAGGATATGAGTAAAGATCAACAACAAAATAATAATATTAAATCAGAGATACCACAGATAATGTACTGTACTCTCTCTCTCTATGTATATATATACCAAATTTATATTTTGCTGATAAAGAAATAAAGGGAGACTAGTATAGATCTATTTGGCTCTCATCAGCTAGCCATACCCTTACTCAGATTCAAACTTGGGCTTCCTGCATGTTAGGCAGTTGAATTAACCTCTGAGCCACAAGTTCTCCTCCCTTCATCAGCTTGAGCCAGGGGAAAGATTAAGTGTTTTTCTATCGAGACACCTGGTCTACCCCAATATGTGGGAGGGGACATTCTGCTCCCTTTCGCCTTTCAGCTCCAATCCAGGAGCCCTCAAGCAGTCGCACATTCACGACAAACCATTTTATATTTATATGCAAAAATTATATAGAAAAAATTATATTTTGCTGATAAAGAAATAAAGGGAGACTAGTATAGATCTATTCCAAGCTGTTTAGCTCTCATCAGCTAGCCATACCCTTACTTGGATTTGAACTTATATAATATATATCAGATCAACAGTCTCAGGAAAACCTTTAAAAGGTTTCATCTACCTTATATAAGCCTAAACCCTTCATGGCCTAGGCCCGGGATATTTGTCAGACCCCCTGCAGCCAGCGATAATTCCCAATCACCCGGTGCGTTCCCACAGACGGCCTCCTCAGGGTGCCGTCGGCCAGATAGTGTCGGCTGGCGACCCCCAGAGGGAGAGCTTTCTCTGTGGTCACACCCACCCTCTGGAACCAACTTCCTTTGGAGCTCCGGATGGCCCCTGACCTTCACTCGTTCCGCCGCGATTTGAAGACCTGGTTGTTCCGCAGCCTGGACTGATGGGGGTGGGGTTCTTAATGAATTTTAAATTGTTTTAAATTGGAATTTTAATTTTATATTGTCTTTTAATGAGGAACTATGCATCTTTACTGTTGTGAGCCGCCCTGAGTCCTTGGAGATAGGGCGGCATATAAATTGCATTATAAATAAATAAATAAATAAATAAATAAATAAATAAATAAATAAATAAATAAATAAATAAATAAATAAATATAAGGTACAACTTTACACTGAATACTTACATATATGGAGAATATTTCCCACTAAATTCAAACTGCAGCAGATTTATTTCTTCTTGAATGATGTTTTTAGTCTCACTCTCCGATATAGGTTTCATAGGAGAAGTCTACCTCTTGTACTTTTGATTTGCAAACTCCTTTGTTGGAGATAAGAAAGTGACAATCATCACTTAAGCTCTTTACAGTTAATGTTATTTTTCCCCCTATTCAATAAATGTATGAGTTTAGGTCCTCATTAATCTGTATGTAACATCCACTTTGTGCCCAAGCGGCTGGACATATGTGATAATGAATATTATGTTGTCTCTTGACATTGTCCAAAATGAATTAAAAACAAATCTGCACCTGAAGTTCTGGCATTCTGAAGAAAAAGGAATGTTGGAAAGAATACTGAAGCCAAGATAGTCAGTCAATCCTTTGTTACAGTCAATGACCATTTCAAAATAACCAGGATAGCAAGAATAGAAATGGAGACAAAATTCTTTTAACATCTTAATATTAGCCAACATCTCCCAGAATAATGCATGATCTGAAATGGATTCAACATATTCTGAATTTTGTGGCCCATGTTCTAATTTTTTTTTTTTTTAAAAAATCCATTACACATGTAAAGGCATTACCAAAAAAAAGGAATGTAAAATGTTAAGGAAGATCCCCCCCCCTAAAAAAAGGTGTTCATATAGAAGGAGCAGAATGCATTGTTGGGAGGGGAAAGTATGTATTTTTCTCTTGGAAAGAAATCTGAAGGGGATTCCTATGCCCATATAAAGGGTGGGGATAGAGGTTAGAAATGATGAAAGTGGAAATCATGATGTTGCCATTTCCTTAGATTTACAAGGTTGGAAACATGGTTTCAATCAAAAAGCCATTTGTCTTGCTGATATTGGAAGGAAAGCAGAAATCATCTATCACAGATTAACAGGACATTATTTCCCCCCTGTTCTGTATTCAGTTGCCAGCATAATCTGAAAGGCTTTGCAAGACATACCCTTGTATAACGTTAAGATAGATGGCAGTGATCTACAATTCATTTTTGACACAATAGTTATTCCAGCAATAGATCCTACATAAAACACACAAACCTGGTATGGGAAGGCCCCCTTCCCTCCTAGAAGAATGAAATATTTTGAGGAACATTTTTTAAAAAGGCAAAATATTATATTACCCTAAATGAGAAATGGAGAAACATGTTTTTTTAAGCGGCAGGGAGCAGACTCAGTCTTTCTTAATAGCCCCCAGCAGATATTTTGTGCCCATTGAGAAAGATTGGGCCAGCCTATCTACAAAACAAAAGACCTTCAGCTCCAGGGTGATGGGATTAAGAAGAACAGGACATGACACTTCAGGACATAATAGGATTAACCCACTACCATTTAGCAGAAGACACAGAGTTTACTACATTGCACAATCTCCTAAAGAAATTTCAGACATTGCACAATCTCCCTAGCAGCATCTCTGAAACTTATAAAAACCCATGTACTCATCAAACCAATTGTTCAGCTGACCCAGGACTGCTGTTGGTTCTGTTCATCATTAAACTTTCTTACCAATCAGCCTCCATGTTGTTTCCAGTGTCTTTCTCCCAGCTTGGAACTGAACCAGATGGATATTTCTTCCAACACTGGGATGCTTGCTGCAAGTAGTAGTGTGCCTGCAGTAGAAAGACCTTCCAATTTCATTGCAGGACTAAGAAATGAAACTCTCAAGTAGGCTCAAATACAATCCTTAGGAAAGTTAATATGTTAATGAGAAAATCCACAGTTCGCAAAGAATTTCATGCAAAATATATATATAGTGAAATCCATTCTTCGAAGGATGGCATATTTCTTGAAATACTCTCATGAAAAATCCAATTCCTGTTTTTATGGGTTTATAATAGTATCTAAAAGCATTCTGTAACTGTCAGTCCTTTGAGGTAGACTAGCTAGGAAACAGATAATATAAAAATTACTATAATTCTCCTTTAGGATATAATAACAGAATCTTGAAAGCCTGACATTTCCTCTCTCCCTATACAAAGAGAATAAAGGTAGGGAGTTCTTTAATTTCTTCCTCACCTTCTCTTCTATTTCTGGGTTAATTTTTTTAAAAAATCACATTCTTTCTTCAAGGCTATCTTCATACCAGGGGTGAAATCCAGCAGGTTCTGACAGGTTCTGGAGAACTGGTAGCAGACATTTTGAGCAGTTTGGAGAACCGGCAAATACCACCGTGTGGGAGGGAATGGGGATTTTGCAGTATCCTTCCCCTGGAGTGGGAGAGGAATGGGGATTTTGCAGTATCCCCTGCCACACCCACCAAGCCACACCACACCCACCAAGCCACGCCCACAGAACCGGTAGTTAAAAAAAATGTGGATTTCACCACTGTTCCATACTCCTCTAGTAATGTTGCCTGAAGCATTAATGATATCACAGGTATCATTAATTAATGAAATCACAGGTATTTTCTTACCACAGTTAAGAAAAATGTGGTAAAATTTCTTATAAGATTATTTTTTTTAGATGAATTCATAGAATGTTGTTTCTCTCAACAGTCCTAAAAAATAAAGGCCACAATTTCTTTTCCTTTTTGATGACAATCACCATTTCTCTCTCTCTCTCTCTCTCTCTCTCTCTCTCTCTCTCTCTCTCTCTCTCTCTCTCTCTCTCTCTCTCTCTCTCTCTCTCTCTCTCACACACACACACACACACACACACACAGAGAGAGAGAGAGAGAGAGAGAGCACCAGAAAACCTATAAGCATGGGGTACTGTGAGTGATGCAACAAATAATTTGAGATACATTGCCGTGCTAAAATTATCTGGATAATTGTTAGATGGCACAACCTCCTTGAATATAAGCAAAGGCAAAGAAAAATGGTAATTAAAGCAGAAGGTCTCCAGGATAATTAAGTATACGTTTTCCCTAAACCCTGATATCTGTTATTCATTAATTGATGTCTTTATATTCTTTCCCCACTGCACAACCTATCCAATCTAAACACTCACAAATTTAATTTTAAAGGAGCAAAGATCAGAGTGTAATCTATATTCAGAAAGAAGGAGGCATATGTCAAGACAAGCTCCCATCAGAAATGATACAATGAATTGTTATATAGCACATTCAAAGCAGTTGAAAAAGAAAGTCTAATGAGATGCATTTCACTACACAGTCCAAACTAATTAATTAAAAATAATAATAACTAGTTAGTATTATGGTTTATGGTAGTAAAATTTCCAAGCATTCGTTAAGAAATCTGACAGCATATATAAAAATTCATAGATGAAGATTTGTTGTATACATTTTCTTATCTTACTCACAGTATTTTATGCTAGGGTATGGACATTGCATTCCATGTGTAATCCATTAAGTGAGAAAAAATAAAACAAGTGGACCTCTACCCTTTTTTCCTTTAACTGGTAAAGTTAGGAGCTGTTTCTAGAATCAGCCTGAAGGTATCAAGAAAAGTTTTTGAACTTAATAAATGAAATCTAACAACTCTTCTAGTTAATTTATTTACTATCTTAACTATTTAGTAAAGATGCATATTCTATTGCTATGCAGTACTTCTTCATGGGATGGGGATGAGGGGAAGCCTAGCCATTAGTTATGCTAAGTGAATGGATATTATACATACAACACTGCTCAACACCAAACCTGTATGTACGCACAGTTTGGGCCCATCATAAGTTACTAATGCTGGAAAAGTGGGACAAAACAGAAGATGTGTGACTGGTGGCAAGCAAGATGGCAACAATCAGTTTGTTGCCATCAGATTGTGAAGACCTGAAGGCCAGATTGTAGACAAACCTATGTGATCACTAAGAGCTGACACCAATTTGATGACCTATAATCAATCAGTAATCAGTCAAAACATTTCTCTATTTCTGTGAAGTAAACCTTTGTTTAAAACTGAAACTTTCTATAGTTATATCTAATAGCTGTTATAAATTAGACTGTTATAAATCTCCATAGCCAAGTAATGTATTTGATTTTGTTCTTTCTTCAACTTCACATAAGACTGTTACTTAATGACAAAGTTTTATTTATGAATTGATGAAACTGTGGGATTTTTCTTAATTATTTCCTAATTTGAAAGTTTTTCTTGTTACCAAAGAATTGCAGTTGAAAATAACTCAGTACATTTTCTGTTACCTGTTAAGGTAAAATAATATGTAGCATCATCAGAACTACTAATAGAAAAACCCATCTCTCAAAAGTTCTACATTGAGGATGCCTTAGATCAAGCAGAATAACATGGGAATGCAAGCCGGTCACTGGCAAGCAAACAAAAAAAAACCTGCAATAGCAGATAGCTGTGCAGCGAGTAAGCCAGCAGTAGCAGTGGGTGCCGATTGGTGAGCAGGCAAGTGGTGAGTAGGCCCAGACAAGTGAGCAGCAGAGACTTTCTCTTAACCCTCTGAGACTGGTTAAGTAGAGAACCCCACATCCAAATGAAAGTATCCTGGGGAACCCCAAGAAGACAAGAGGGACTGTGTCTTCCAGGGGTGAAATGCTTCCGGTTCAGACTGGTTCGGCTGAACTGGTAGCGATGGTGGCTGGTGGTTCGGAGAACTGATAGCGATAGTGGCACGAGGCTCTGCCCACCCACCCGGTCATCATTACTTCCTGGTTTTAACCTGGTTTTAACCAGGAAGTAACCTGTTTTTTACCCTCTGCGCATGCACAGAAGGGTTTGTGCATGTACAGACGGTCTGCGTGCACGCGCTGCGTGCACTTCCAAACCAGTTGGGAAGATAAGTAGATTTCACCCTTGGTGTCTTCCCAAGGGTGAGAGGCGAGAGGGGTGTCAGTCCTGGAGGGTGTGTATTGCTGTGTGACTGTGTTTTGTGAGTTTTGTGATTATTGGATGTGTATGTGGAGTGACTGTGTTTGACTGGGTTCTACTTCTTGAGTGAATGTTGGGAATTTGGGAAAAATGGGTTGGGCCTCTCTGGCCAGTTAGTGAGAGAGGCCAGTTTAAGGTGGTACAGGGTTAGCAACTTAGGACTTCCTGATGGTGCTGGAAGAAGAAGTTAAAGTACTGTGGGCTTGCTGCTATCCTTGGGGTTGGTAGGAGGGTGGCTAAGTGATACAAAAGGATGGAAGGGTCCCTAGTCAGGGGACCCAGGAGGCCAGAGTTGGGGAGGATGCATATTAGTGGGCTTAGGCCAGGTCAGTATATTCAGGTGGTGATGGGCATGGGACATTTCAATGGGAGATAGAGAGCAGACCATTTCTGGGAAAACACCCAAGTGTTTAATACCACTGTTGTGTTCCTGCTCCTAGCTCTATGCTCCCTGCTGGGTAGGAACCTCCCTGCCTAAGATGCTGAAGGCCATTTCAGGGTTGGCTATGGAGTTCCCCAGGCTCATAGACCTGGATTACCTCTGGTGGGAGCAGAATGGGAATAATGTACCCATCCTGGCTCTTCTTGACTTCTCAGCAGCTTTCAATATCATCAATCATGGTATATTTGGGGGATGGTTCCAGGAGCTGGGAATGGTAGCACAGTCTTATGCTGCTTCATCTTCCTCTAGGACTGGTGCAATTGGCATTGACTGGGAGATGCCACAATGCTTGGTTCTCTCTCCAATTCTTTTTAACATCTACATGAAGCCACTGAGTGGAATCATCCATCACTACGGAATGAGGTATCATCAGTATGCACATGATAACCAGGGGTATATCTCCATCCTGGGTGAAGTAAGGGATGCTATGGATGTCCTCTTTCAGTGCTTTGAGGCTGTGGAGGACTAGATGGGGGGCAACAAGCTTCAACTGAACTATGTTAAAATGGAGTGGCTGTGGGCAGGAAGCTCATCTGCATCTGAGGATTTACCATATTTGGTCCTGGATAGGGTGGTGCATAATTTGGGCGTCCTCCCAGACTCACAACTCCTGCTTGAGGAGCAGGTGGCAGATGTTGCCAGGAGGGCTTTTGCTCAACTTTGGGTTGTGTGCCAGTTAAGCCCCTTCCTGGATTAAGAAGCCCTCCTTTCAGTCACTCATGCTGTAATCATCTCTCGAATGACACTATCTTTGAAGAGAGCTTTCTGGAAGCAGAAACTGGTGCAGAATACAGTGGCACAAGCAGTCTTAGTTGCCACTAGGATGGTGCATGTAACACCTCTGCTAAGTAACTGGCACTGGGTGCTAGTTTGCTTCTGGGTCCTATTCAAGCTTTGGATTATTACTTTTAAAGCCTTCATGGCATAGGACTAGGTTGCTTAAGGAAGTGACTCATTACACTGACCCAACCCCCCCCCCCCGATTGGAGAGGGAGGGCATGCTGTAGATTCCATTAGTTAAAAGTTTTCAAGTGGTAGGATCTAGGAAGGCCTTCTCTGCTGTTGCCCCTTTCCTTTGGAACATGTTACCTCCAGAGATGAAATAAGTCCCCACTCTTCTAATGAACAGGTCACTGTTAGCATCACCTTAAGTAACAAATTCTAAGATCTCTGTTTACCTAGACTTTCTGAGTGCAACTTATGAGAATTTACTAGCTTTCCCCTTAGATATTTATTATTATTTAATATTCCACCTTTATAAAAACAATAAAACAACTCTAAGTGGTGAACATATCTAATACTCCTTCCTTTTCCTGTTTCCCTCACAATCTCAATCCTGTGAGGTGGGTTGGGCTGTGGGAGAATGACTGGCCCCAAGTCTGTCTCTGAATAGAGTTTTATTCGTTTGGAGCCAATAAATAAGCTCTCCTAACTATACTTCCATTGATGAAAACATTTTTATTTAGGAAAAATATGGCTGTTGAAAATGTGCAAAAAAAAATAAAAGCAAGCAATTAAATTCTACTTGGAATTCCTGTTAAATAGCTGATGATTAGTCACCAAGAACATTTCATCCAGATCCAGAATAGTTACCTGAAATAGTTGTTTCATTCATCTCAATGATTTTGATAGGGGATATTCAATGGATAGATAAATGAATAGAAAGGGGATATTCAAGTCACAAAATAGTACAGAAGAAGATGTATACAAAGGGCTAATCCGCATAAAGTCTCAAAGAAATGTGATCTGCTGTTGCCCTCTGCTGGAAACCTCACAATAGTTTCAAATAACCCACAAGCAGATCTTTGTGTAGCTTCTATAAACATATTGCAAATAAAGCAGCTTATTTCCAGTTGCTTGGTTATTAATCACAAGTGGGCATTCTACACGCAATGAACTGCAGTCATAGTATTAAAACAAATTAATTAAATTGCATTAACCACTTGCCAAATGATTAATTTTTCTGCTTTAGTCCAATGTCAAAATCATATGAATCAAAATATCATATTTTCCCATCTAATGGAGAGAGGGAGCTGACAACAATGAGGGGATCAACAAATTTCATATTTTAATCCTAAAGCATCCTGGAAAAATATTTGCAATTCTTGTTATGCAGCCTCTCTAGCAACATTTGTATAGTTTACAGGTAGTCCTCAACTTACAACCGGTTACATAGCAACTCTTCAAAGATAGAGAGGCCCTATTCCTAAATCTACCCTGTTTCCCCAAAAATAAGACCCAACCGGAAAATAAGCCCTAGCATGATTTTTCAGGAAGTTCGTAATATAAACCCTATCCCAAAAATAAGCCCCAGTTAAGATTGTCAGCCAGATGGACGCATTTAGTACCGTATTTCCCTGAAAATAAGACCTAATCAGAAAATAAGCCCTAATGCATCTTTTAGAGCAAAAATTAATATAAGACTCGGTCTTATTTTCAGGAAAATATGGGTACTTACTGTGCAGTCCCAAAATTATGACTGCTGCAACATCCCCATGGATGTTTGCCCTTACAACTGACTGCAGAGGTGCTGCAACACCCACCCACCCCCTGCCTATCCCCCCCCATCCCTCCCCCTCAGTCGCTACAGGATTTGGAGCTTGCTTCCCACCTCACCATGCCCCACCCCCTCCTCCTCACCCCATGTCACTCATCGTACACTTACCCTTTGAAGATATCTAGAGATCCAAAGCTCAGCTTAGGGAACCAAAGCTGTGCAGCATTATTCTGGAAGTGGTTGCCATTTTCCAAGTGGCTTCATTGAATTGTGGCTGCTCAGAGAAATGATGGCCACTTCCAGATTCACACCACACAGCCCAACAACAAAGTAGTATGCTTTGCTTCCCTAGCCCAAGCTCTGGAGCTTAGGAAATATTTGAAAGGTGTGTAATGGGTGATGCAGGGTGAGGAGCAGGGTGTGGAGCGGGAAGCAGGCCCAAGACATGAGGGGACTCGGGAGGTGGGGAGTTAAGTACAGAATGCTCCACTTAACAACCCATGTATTCCTTGGAAAGATCATGTATGAGAGGATTGCATGTGAGGTGATCACTTGGGTAATGTTTGATTTGTGGTTCCAATATATACCAGCCAATGCTGTCCACTGCACACTGTTTCCTTAAAGCATCTACTTGGTTTGTGTAAAAAGAACTCAATAAACTAAGTGAATAGAATAGAATAGAATAGAATAGAATAGAATAGAATAGAATAGAATAGAATAGAATAGAATAGAATAGAATAGAGTAGGGTAGGGTAGGGTAGGGTAGGGTAGGGTAGGGTAGGGTAGGGTAGGGTAGGGTAGGGTAGGGTAGGGTAGGGTAGGGTAGGGTGGGTAGGGTAGGGTAGGGTAGGGTAGGGTAGGGTAGGGTAGAGTAGAGTAGAGTAGAATAGAATAGAATAGAATAGAATAGAATAGAATAGAATAGAATAGAATAGAATAGAATAGAATAGAATAGAATAGAATAGAATAGAATAGAATAGAATAGAATAGATTTTTTTATTGGCCAAGTGTGATTGGACACACAAGGAATTTGTCTCCGGTATATATTGCATAATATCTACCCAAATATTCCATTTATAATGGAAGAAGAGAAAAGCTGCCAGAAGTCTCTGATGAAAAAGATGCCCCTACAGATGGGAGGAAGCTCAAGTTTTAGCCTACAGAATGTTGGCTTGTGATGAAATGTTTAAAATAACATTCAGGAATTAGGGAACAATTTGAGCAGGCACCTGTTGCAGTTCTAACGCTCTACCACCAGGTGGAGAGTGGATATCTGTTAGTTCAGAATTAAAAACAGGCCACTTAATCTAACATACAGTATGAATTCAAGGATTTCAATGGGAATGACTGCTTTTTATTGTAAATCACCCAAATGAGTGGCACAAAGAATTGATTTGTTTTTATTATGCCTCTGTGTGTATAAGAAATTAACATTTTTTGCTCCATTATTACAGTTTGGAGGAAAGATACCATAGTGCTCCTTACTCTAAAATTAACAACTGTTCAAAGAAAATATTCGTTAAACTTTAAAAATATACCTGTTTGTTTGTAAACAAGACATAGAATGTTTTTGCTGCAAGAATACAGCTCATTTTGTACAGAGTATGTTTTGTGCCATATGCACATTCAATTTAAATGAAAAGGAGTTACAACAATAAAGTTTGAAGAAATTTTTTTTTTCAAGATTCAGAGCTATTGGAAAGGGAAAGGAAAATCAAATGCCATGTACACATGGAATTACTGAATGACCAGCTCAACAGTATGAATAAAAGGGAAAGAGCTTATTAATATTGACTGATCAAAAGGTCAGAGGGTGTACAATGTCATTGGATGACCTGTTTGAAGGCAATATAAATCCAGAAAGGTTGACAGCCAGTTTATCCTAGGCCTATGATAACAAACCTATGGCACACGTGCCAGAGATGGCATGCAGCACCCTCTCTGATGGCATGCAAACCGTCACCCAAGTTCAGCTCCACCACGCATGTACACGTGCCTCCTGCTGGCCAGCTGGTCTTTGGGTCTCTGCCACGTATGCGTGCGGGGTGGGGGGAAGCATGCTTGGGGATGGGGTGCATGCAGGGTGCATGCATGCATGCGTGGGGGGTGCGGCACATTCGGGGGCACGTGCACATGTGCGGGGCTGCAGGGCATGCACAGGGCCACGGGGCATGCACAGGGCCACAGGGCATGCATGGGGCTGCATGTACATTGCATTTGGGGGATTTGGGCGTATGCACATTCGGTCCATTAAAGGTTAGCCATCACTGTACTAGGCACTAGGCTGAAACCTGGAGATTGTGAATTGTAATTCCACTTTAGTCATAAAAGCTGGCTGGGTGACTTTGGGCCAGACCCTCTCTCTCAACCAGGCATGTCAGGCTTGGATCAAATCCTGTCACATCCCATGAAGCAACACTTCATTGATTTGGAAAAACAAAGTGGACCCACTTGTCAATATATTTGGGCAAATTACATCTTTCACTCCAAAAATCCAATGAAGTCAGCTGCAGCTTATGAAAAATTATGCTTTTTAATAAAAATGTGTTAGTCAGAAAAGGAGCTGCAAGACACCTTCTGATTTTTTTTGCCCCCATCAGGTAATACATTTCTCCTCCTACAAAGCAAAGGATTCTATTGAAAGCTGGAATTTCCCAAATCAGGAATCAACAAGTACCTGCCATTTGGTGCTCAAAACAAAGCTTCTGATAAGCTGTGGGAAAGACCAATAAAAGAAATGTAAGTTTATATAAATATGTAAGAAATATTGGCAGAGCATATTCAACTATTTAAACATCACCTTAGTGCAATAAAGATTGTTATCTCCCCATCTTTTGCTGGCACTGCTCTTCTTTTGTTTTTAAATCAGCTTTACAGAATCTGCTGATCCATGAACTGGTCATTCTCTCATTTGGATGTAAGTACAGTGATACATCACCTTTTCCCCCAGAAGAAATATAGCAATAAAGGCATATTCTTATGTGGATGGATGGATGGATGTCTGTTAAGAGATAAGGGTTATAATTTACATTGAAGCGCTAAATAAATACCTTCCAATCTGTAATATTACTACAGTAGCCTTTTTTTTTCTTTTTAATTTTTATTGTTAAGTAGCCTATCAAGACAGGACACTATATGACATTGCAATTGTGAACTGATAACATACTTGTAATCTGATAAAATATGCATGTAACCTATATGTTCATAGCCACCTCTCTTCCCTCTTCATTAACCCTAATTTAAGTCCTAGGTTAGTATAGCCCGCTCCAGGCATCCTATGAAGTGAACTGCAGTTCACAAAAGATTATGCTTTTTAAGGTGGAAAAAGTAGCAGACTTCTTATCTTTCTCTCTCTCTCTCTCTCTCTCTCTCCCTCCCTCCCTCCCTCCCTCCCCGCTATCAATAGACATGCTGCTCCTCTTGCGATGTCCAGATAGACATCTTTATTGATTGCTTTTCAATTGCAAAGCTATTGGAGACTATAGCATCTCAGTGCATTTGGGTTTTATTCTATATATTTTGGAAATACCTCATTAAAAGCACCCCAAAAAAAATCACACCAGGGATTTCTGCGGTCAAAATTCATTGCAGCAGAAACAGATCTGCAAGATGCTCACAACACAGGTTGGGAACCAGAATGTACAGAACAAAGATATGAATATCTTTATAAAAAGATATTTATAAAGTGGAAAGATGTGAAGTAGATCAGAATTGTCCGTGATAGCAGAGTCATCTCAATCTCCAACAATTTTTGGAATTTTTCCAGGGAATATATCTTCTGTTGTAAATTAGTAAATGAGAAAAGCAGAGTAAATTCGCACTTTTCCTCTAATTGCTTTAGTGCTAAAAAAAGGATGGAAATATTTATTTACTTCTATTTACATCCTATCTTTCTTTAGGAATTCAAGATAGTTGTTGGTAAGGATGACTTCTCTTCACAATAACCGTTCTGTAAGGTGGGCTAACCAGAGAAAGGGCAACTGGAAGCACATGAAACCATGGTTAACTCCATTATACCGAATAAACCAAAGCTGCAAACCATATATCAGGAATTGGCAACCTTTTTAGTCTAGAGCTGTAAATAAGTGTCAGCTCACAGGATGGCTGAACCCAAGATTCCTTCTACCCTATTTTTCTATGGGGTTAGAGAATTAAGGGAGATGTTAATAGTGAAATTGGGAGGATTTCAATTTTTTTTAAAAAAATGATTTCAGTGGCATACTAAGGGCAATTATACAACAAAATGCAACAGTAGGATAAGAAAGCATAAACTGAAGATTTTTAATGATCTGTCACCAACACCAACACCAACACTCCTGGCTGTCCCAGTTCTGATATACCGTGTTTCCCCAAAAATAAGACCCTGTCTTATATTTTTTGAACCCTGAAATAAGCTCTTGGCCTTAATTTTGAGAAGGTCTTATTATTTTGGGGTGCGTGGAGCAAGACAGGGCTCCTCTTGCCATTTTACCTGATTTCTAGCTCTGTCTCCCTAACTCTAACCAGAGGAAATAGAATAGAATAACAGAGTTGGAAGGGACCTTTGAGGTCTTCTAGTCCAACCCCCTGCCCAGGCAGGAAACCCTACACCACTTCAGACAAATGGTTATCCAACATCTTCTTAAAAATTTCCAGTGTTGGAGCATTCATAACTTCTGCAGGCAAGTTGTTCCACTGATTAATTGTTCTAACTGTCAGGAAATTTCTCCTTAGTTCTAAGTGGCTTCTCTCCTTGATTAGTTTCCACCCATTGCTTTTTGTTCTACCCTCAGGTGCTTTGGGGAATAGCTTGACTCCCTCTTCTTTGGCTGCGCATGCATGTAAATATTTTTGGGGAGGGCTTATTTTCAAGGGTGGCTTTTTTTAGCGAATGCGCTCAAAAGCCCGATTGGGCTTATTATCCAGGGAGGTCTTATTTTCGGGGAAACAGGATATATGCATACAGCATCTGAGTTATGGTGGGTTATTTCATATTTTAAATAACAAACTACCACAAGTTTTAAGGTTGATAACTGATATCCTGATAATTAATATCCATGTTAAATCCATCTAAATTGTTAAAAATCATATTTATAACTGACTTCATCTGAAGTATAACCGAAGTATTGCAATAAAGCTCTAACCTTTCACAGTTCTTCAGCAATGTGATTTTCATCAGATTCAGTAGATTTCCCATCAGCGCTACTCTATATCTGTTACATCAATGGCAGCTTTGTGTCATCAACTGCCATTTTGTAAGATAGTCTCTCCTAGAATAAAATTACTGCTGGGCACTACTAGCTGTCCAAGAATGACTGAATATGGTCTAAGAAACTACTGCATGTTCGGAGTTCAATTTCTCTTCATAAATATAATGGAAAAATACAAGGCATGTTTTGCTCAATTCCAAATAAACAGCACTGAAGGAGAAGTCCAGGCCACATTTCCCTTAGCTGTCTTTTTGGTCTCGGCCTAAACTATTAAATCAGAACAAATGAATTGAACTAGTATATCAGCTCAGCATTCAGTCTATTTTCATCTGGTTCTGAACAGATTGTATTTTAGAACATCCCTGCTGATTGTGTGCCAGAAGCAAAGTCAGAGGCATCAATTTTTTTTCAAGTGTAAAATAATGGGATTTGTTACACATCAGAGGGAAAAGCTGATTTTTTTTCCCCTTATAGATTGTATCCAGAGGTGAGTGATCAGTTTGAGAAGTGATGCTTGCCATGGCACAGAAGCATTTTTTTTTCTTTTTTAAGTGGGCTGATCAAGCCTTTGGCTGTCAGCAACACCCATTTTGTCTGAACAGCATTGTCTCCAAATTCATGGTGGTTATTATTCCATAATCAATCCCTAGGCAGTTTGGATCCCATCTACATGAAGGAATCACTACTTCATGTAGTGGCTTGGGAGTTACCCAGCCCTTTGAGGTAAACCAGCTCAGGAAATAAGTACAGCAAGAACTACCAAAATTCTTACTTCATTGTTATAGGAGGACAAAGTAACAGAATTGGGTTTATCTGATTTGAAATTGTATTTTGCAGCTTGCATGAAAAAGTGGAGGCTGCTGAGAAATAGGCTTTTGCAGTAAGAACATGACCTGAGATGTGGATGGCATGGATATTTGTGGTATGACGAAGTCAAAGTTAAAAAAGATTTTACAAATCATTATGTTCGGCATGACTTATGAAGAATATGGAAGTGATACAAATCCAGCTTGTGCCTGAAAACACCTTTATGGCTCTCAGCCAAAGAAGCATTTTATAGATGAGAAATACTAGGCAAATGCAAATGGCTAATTTATCGTGGGATATTGGAATTCTGTCAAGGGCAATACAAAATTAAATCAAGAGAAGAGCTGGTGACAGAATTGCACATTATGGTCATATCACTTTTGTAATATACTATTCTTTGGCCTGTAGTGTTCTAGTAGTTTCAAGAAGCAACCATGTCTTCACCATTCCAAGAAAAACATGTAAAATTGTTATTACCAATACAGTATAAAAAATAAATTACAAGAGGGAATTTGATAGCATAAACTCTTAAGCACATACCATATTTTTTGGAGTATAAGACACACCTTTTTACCCCCCAAAAGGGGGTGAAAATTTAGGTGTGTTTTATACACCGAATGTAGCCCTGCCCACCCACTGGCCCCCACCCTTTGGCCTGTGCCTCGCAGCACTTACCTCCTTGCAAGCAAACAGCAAGAAAAAACAGCCTCTTTCAGCTTCAGCACAAATTGATTAGATCGGCCTCCTGACTCTCAGCTGATTTGCTCTCAGCTGTTTTGCGCAGGGCTCTCCTGCTTGCTGAAAATAGTGCTGGAGCAGATTTTTTTTCCCCTAGCTATGCTGAAAAAACAAAACTGAAAGTAAAGCAGGCTCTGCTGCAACGTGACAAAATGAGGCAGAGAGAGATTTTTTTTTTTTCCTCACCAAAAAAGGTAGGTACAAACAATGGGAAATTTAGGGGAAAAGAGGAGAGTTCAAGATTTTAAAACACAAAAGAAAAAAAGCTCTATTTAACTAGGGAATTGTAATAATTGAGATACTATTAATTGTGTATTGTGTTGAAAGCAGAAATGGTTAAGTTGTGGTTTGGAGGAATATATGGACTCCGACTGGGTAGTCTCAGGGGGAGGGACTGGGGCAGGTCTTGAGAATGTTATCTGGGATGATTTTGATCCTGTGACCCCTGAGGACATGGACAGGATTCTGGGCAGACTGAACGCGACCACTTGTTTATTGGACCCGTGTCCCTCCTTGTTAGTGCTGGCTTCCCGGGAGGTGACACGAGGCTGGCTCCAGGGGATTATAAATGCTTTGTTGGGTGAGGGTGACTTTCCCACCACCTTGAAAGAGGCGGTGGTGAGGCCTCTCCTCAAGAAGCCTTCCCTGGACCCGGCAATGTTGGTTAATTATCGTCCGGTCTCCAACCTTCACTTTGTGGTGAAGGTTGTTGAGTGTGGTTGCGCAACAGCTCCCCCAGCACCTGTGTGTTACTATATACTACTATATACTATACTTCAGTGTTACTATAACTTCATACAGTGGCTAAACGAATTGTTGGAAGTTGAGGTCTACCTGTATAGAGCAAGGCATTAAATAAATACATAAAAGGGGGGAATTAAGTGCTCTTAATATGGAACACAAGCTAGAATTCATTTATTCATACTGAACTTTTCTAAAGATCTAGTAGTTTTTGTTGTACCAAATACTTGGAATACAACTATTGTCAATTCGCCTTCTGTAATTTTGTTTTGAAAAGAAAGATCACTACAATTAGTTCCAAAGTCAACAACATGGCAGTACAAAACTTCATTAAAAATGTATTGGCTGCAATTAAAGTGCCTGCTTTGTCGTTGGCTGAACCTTAGATGTGAAGCATTCTAATTTCCTATCCCAAATAGACTGTTTATAATTCTATAATTAGCTGCAGAATCTTACTGAGTTCTTAAAACTGGACTAATTAAGCAATTGCAACAGAAAAATGTTGAAACTCTACAGAATAAAGAAACATCGAAATTTATGTTCAGCATCTCTTTTCTCCAATAAGAACATTATGAAAGGATTGACTTACAACAGTAAAAGATAACCTTTTATATCAATGGTGCTTTACTATTTATAATAGCATACTCATCATTTACCAAGGTGGAGAAGGAAACTGGAGTTATCCATTATTCTCAAGGAAAAATATTTTTTATATATATAGCAAAGATAATCCAAAAATGATTTTTGAAGTCTTACTAGATTTTTACAGCATATTGCAGAAAACTCAACTACCAGCCAAGAATGAAGCACTAATCCATGAAGGCTTTTCCTAGCATCCATATTAATAGAGCAGCTTTCTTATATGAGAGGACCATTTTCTCACCTCTTTTAAAAATTTAGCTTGTGGTCAAGTAATTTATTTTTCTTTAGATTTCTATAATATGCAGTCATGCAGAAGGCTCAAAATTTGGAGCAGGTGGCATTTTTAATCAAGTGGCATATTTATTTATTTAGCATATGGCAATGTTACATTAGCCAGGAGACTACAGTGCTATTACAAAGTAGTTGTTTGGCTGCCAATTGCCAGTTCGTTCTGTTCAAGCTCAAGCGCTATCCAGAGTGCACCATAGGGGGCAGACTAGCTCCACATTCATAAGACGTGATGGCATTCTGCAGCGTCATCTGGGGCTTTTCCACCACCAATGTCACTTCACATTTGGGCATCGCATTCCGGCAGGTCCAGTACCAGTTGAACTCATACTGCTACTTGAAGTGCCATTTTTTCCCACCGAAGATACCTATTTATCTACTTGCATGTAGCACGCTTTCAAACTGTTGGGTTGGCAGAAGTTGAGGCAAGTAACAGGAGCTCACTCTGCCATGCAGAGCTAGAACTCGAACCATCGGACTGCAGACCTTCTCCAGTATCATTAAGCCACTGAGCAAACGCACCTCTCTAGTGCCATGATTAAAAGAGATAATTCAACTTTCACTACGTCAATATAATCACTTCAGCTAGATACCTAGATTGCAAAAGTTTACAAAACATTATGAATTTAAACTTCTTCAAATGTGAAACATCTCATTTTAAGTTTAAAATAGCTACTTCAAATTTGAAATGAGCTGTTTCAACATTACAGGAACTATTTTTGATGGTGTTCTGGTTACTCCAAAAGTGTTCCAAACTAAAAGCCACCATTTTGGTCTCAATTTGTGTTAAGCTTGAAATATTTCCAGTAGTGTATGATAGAAACAATACCAGAATACTTCTTGCGAAGAAACTATTGTAAATTTGAAATATTTTGTACGATTACATAGTACTGTCTCTAATCCAGCATGGGATAGTTTCATTCTTCAGTATTGTAGCATTTTGTGCAATTGAATGCAATAAATAGAACAGTACCTTGTTCACAAGGCACATTTATTACCAAAAATTCAACCTCCCACTCACCCCAATATCTGAACTTTCAAACAATCTGAAGGTTAAAGGTGTTTCAGGAGTATTTATATACACATTTTAAATACATGTTTGTATACAAACCTGTACAATTCAAAGCTCTTTTACACCTGAAATGTCAGTTTTGCTAAATCAAATGCCATTCAAAATATACCATATTTAAATATATTACTGTATTTGTAAGTCATTACTGTCAATGCAACACAGAATTACATAGTAAATTCTGTGCCGATAAAGAACAGAATCACACCAGCACTCACCAGTTAACACTTCTAGAAATAGAAGGCTGACAATATTATCTAGTATACAACACTTTGCTGAGTGTAAAATATAAAGTGAACAGTGAGGTAATTCGGTTACCTTGCTTCTGTTATTACAATCTAACACTGTCATATGGAAATTTTCTCCACATGCACATTCTATGCAGCTGAAGGAATAAGGTAGTCATTCCATCTTGTTTGGTTGCACTTGTAATATTTATCAGTTTAGCTACAACATATTTTCAGCACTTAAAGTGATTAAGCTACAATTCATGGTTTGCAGAACCTCTGTGCTTCAGCAGCAAAGAATAGAGCCAAAAGGAAATTAAGGACAGCATACAGCAAAAGGAACTGCAAAGTAACTATTGTCCAGAACAATCTGTGAATGTGGTCACCATGTTTCCTCGACGCTGTGTCACAGTTCTGCAGTGCTTACTAGAGCCATGGAATTGGTTTCCAGTCTGCATTGTTTGCCGCTGTGTATTATCAAACCCATTAAATGAAAACATCTTTTCCATATCTTCAAACATGTCATCAAACAGTCCCCCTCCAAAATTAAATTCTGGAAAAGCATGTCTTTGTCTGCTCTCAGCCTCCTGTTGACTATGAAAATGATTTTCAAAATCTTTCTTTGCATTGGAGCTTTCACCAAAGAAATCAAAGTCTTTAAGGAAGCGATCAAAGTCAAAGTTAAATGAGTGCTGAAAGGGGTTTCCATTCATCCGTCGTCCATCTGTATTTCCAAACTGGTCATATTCTCTGCGTTTATTTTCATCAGATAAAACTTCATATGCTATAAAAATAAAGCAAGAAGTTATTTTAAAATCATGTAAAGACATACATGACAGGTTTTTACATACATAATGGTGCCTTGGTCAATTCAACTTTAAAAATTCTCAGGTAAAAGAGGCAGCGCTTAGAATTTGAAAGAATAAATCAATTTGAAATATGTGACAGATCATGACTGAAATTTCTTTTTAGCTTCTTTTGCTGCGGGATGCTAACCCTTGCAGCGGTGGGAATTCTTATGTGCTGAAACTTAGCTGCCCTATTTCTATGAACTATAGATATAATCTTCTTATGCAGACATTTTCTGAGATCTGAGGCTTTATTTCCAGGGTTCCTCCAGGGTAAAAAAAGAATAAGAAAGGATGGATTGGATAGTTGCTATACTGCATGCTCATCAATAATGTCAGAATTATCAAAGAGCCAGAATCAGATCAATTGGTCTACCTTTTCAGTAATTTCTATTAGCTAGCAAGGAATATTACAGAATATATTTTTTCCATACTACTTGCAGAATTTTTCTATGAAATAAAACTGGAATGGCTAAACTCTTCTTGTAACCTTAGTGGTTAAGGTATTAGGAGTGGTGACAGCTAGGTTCAAACACAACTTTAGTTTACACCGTCATATTCTCCCAATCCAATCTACTTCAGAGGATTGTTGCTATGGGAAAAAATAGGCCTTGTACTGCATTTGTGTCTAAGCAAACAATAAAATAATGCTAATACTACTCTTGAGTTTTCAAAATATTCAAAGCTTCTCTAAATGTTTATGTTTAACTCTCTCTGTGACAATTCTCATTTTACATACATATTTTTATTGCAATGGTTTTTATCTATGGTTATCACAATTTGTGGAAATATTTCTAAAAAGAATATCCACGATAAAAACATATGCAAAGTATATTCCAACGATAATTAGTGATAATGATGGTGTGAAGTACCTTTATTCCTAAAAGAGGAAATTAAGATTTATATTCATCTATCACTACCTTTGAATTGGAAAAGGATGCAGATCCTGCATAAGTAGCAACACTATCTAAACCAGGGAATTTCTACAAATAAAATGGAATAAATATATCTAATCCTATTCTTCTACTCCATAGAAGAAAATGATAGTTAATTTTTAGCAGAACTTAACTTACCTTCTGCAATTTCTCGGAATTTTGCTTCTGCTCCAGGACTTTTATTTTTGTCTGGATGGTATTTCATTGCTAGTTTATGAAATGCTTTTTTAATCTGGCGCTCAGATGCACTTTTCGGAACTCCTAGAATGTCATAATAACTCTCCACAGCCAGTATTATTTCTGTTATCATTAAAATGCAGAGTGCAAATAAGAACATCGATTGTGTAGTAGCCATTGTAGGACTCCTAAAGAAAAAGAAAATATCAGAATGATTCTTCTGTTTTAACTTTTTATCCAGCTATTTCTCTATCATGTGTTGGAAGGAATTCATTCCTTATTTTCTGCTAATATCTTAGACATTACAGAGTTCAAAGGATGACATATTTGTTTTCGCAAATACAGGAAAGTCTTTTCATCATCATACTTACTTCTCATAAACTCAAATTCAAATTTCAGAATGATTTTTAAAAATTGTATTTAATAATTAAAAAATAATTATTTCCCAAACATTGCCATTAAAATAAGTCAACTTTCACTTTGAGAGGATTATTTTATTTATAGTCTAAACACATTGGAATGAACATATTTTACCTTTTTTAATGTCTATAATAGTTTCTCAATAACTAAAATTCCATATTTCCTATAATTTTTCCATTCCTACTAAAAACAATTATCTTAAAAGTATTTTCACATAAGAAGCAGAGTCAAAGAAATATCATATGACTTCAGCATAGAACCTGTAACACTACTTTGATTATACATACAAAATCAGAGACAAAAATGCTGATAAAAGTTATTATCAATCTTCTGGCTTTGTTGTAAGAAGAAATGCTGCTACTCCAATAGAAAAGTGAGTTAACTACTTTTACAATTATCTTTACCTCTCTCTATATTCACTCTATGATATTCCAGCAGCATCTTTTTCCTTAAATTAACAGAATTAAACTTGTAAAAGTTTAAAGGGGAAATTCTAGAATTTTGCTTTTTAGTCATTTATTTCTAATCTACAGATTAGAAGTTCTCAAATACTGCTAAATTGAACTTAATTTTAAGAAAAAAAATAGTTTTTTTCCTCCAAGTATTATGTTTTGCTTTCTTATCGAAATAGAGGAAATATCTTGACTCCCTTATCAAAGCAGCATATTTTTGAATTGCCATACAACTAATCCGAGTTTATAGAATAAAGCAGAACAATGAAATAAATCACTGATAATAAAAACGAAGCCATTTTAACTGTTTTGTTCTTTAGAATCGTCAACATGCTTTGAGGTAAAGACTGGTTAATTACAACTTTAATCTGTACACAGGCACATATCTTGCTTATTTACAATACATGCAAATTACTGCATATGCCTACACATGTCTGTTTTTTTATTTTGTTGCCAGTAAGGAGACCTCAGTTGGCAAGATTGAAGCAAACAAGTTGCCTCTTTATCAATGTTTCCCTCCTCCTTTCTACCAGGGCCCTCTTGAGACAAAGTACTGAACGCAACAAACTAGAGAAGAATTCTAGTTATAAAGATACCATGCCTACTGAAACTCTGTTCACACTTTTCCATTGTTAATGTTCTACCATTTAATGTGAACGGATGATGCCAACCTAATAGTAGACAGAACTACTGAAGATCTTATTCATATAAAACATGAATTTAGACTGTGATTTCCTTAAGTATCCATGTGATTACTTTACACTGAGTAATAATGAAAGCAGGCAACCTGTTTCAGTTAAATATAACAAAAAATCTGCTTGGATTTAGAAATGAGTGATAACAGCTCAGTTGTAGATTGTCTTAATATTCCAATCAGGTTCAATCAAATGTTGAGGTTGCAATGGTTTTGAGTAATGATTATCATTACAGCAAAGTTAGGGTTGGGGATTGTTTGTGATGAGAGATAACTTTTGTTGGTCATCTATACCCTACAGCAATACAATGGCATTGACATTATGTCTAAGGAAGGGCTGCAATTTTCTGCTCTTCCTTTGAGAGGTTTAAAACAAAATGTGTGTGTTGAACTAACCAAAGATTTAAAGAACCCACTGCAGCCCTTTAAAAAGCAAGCAAACATACAAAGAAAACCCCCAAACTGTTCTATTTGATGATACAAGTTTGAAGAGATCAGAAACTGCATACAGTCTGTGTTCATCCACTTCTGAATTTCATGTTGGAGCCTATCACAGCTCTGCCATATTTCTAAGCAATTGTTAATGCTCTCAGCCATTAAGTACTTCAACTAATAAGGGGCTTGGTAAAGTATCATTCGGGGACGCGGTGGGTCAATGGCTAAAACACTGAACTTGTTGATCGAAAGGTCGACAGTTCAGCGGTTTGAATCCCTAGTGCCGCATAACGGGGTAACCTCCTGTTATTTGTCCCAGCTTCTGCCAACCTAGCAATTTGAAAGCACATAAAAAATGCAAGTAGAAAAATAGGGACTGCCTTTGGTGGGAAGGTAATAGCGTTCCGTGCGCCTTTGGCATTTAGTCATGCCGGCCACATGACCATGGAGACGTCTTCGGACAGCGCTGGTTTTTCAGCTTTGAAACAGAGATGAATACAGCCCCCTAGAGTCGGGAACGACTAGCACATATGTGTGAGGGGAACCTTTACCTAAGGTATCATTGTTCTATTCCCACTTAGTTGGATAGTTCCAGACATGTAATATTTGACACTTGCTACTTGAATGTAACATCCCTCATAAATTTTGGGTCCCCCCCAGGGGTATAAGTCAAATTTGCTTTTTATTCAATCAGGTTTTAGTAAGTTTAAGTCTTGCTTGTTAAAAATTGTGTTTTATCCACTTAATACATTTTGTATCAAACATTTTGCAATTATAATTGCTCTTAATGGTTTTCAAAAAAAGATGCTATAATGATATTATCAGATACAACAATGCCACGTTGGGAGCAAATCATAAGGAACTAATAGTTTTCAATAAAGCTAAAAGATGCTATAAAATTGTTTTCAGATACAACAAGGTCATATTTGAAGCAAATCACAAAAAAGAGCACTTTCAAAGCAAGAATATTAAAGGTCTGATTTTAAAACATTAAAACATACATAAGTAAAACCCTGCATGTTTTTTATTTCAAAAGATCAAGCATTCTAATTTTATACACTTTATGGAGGAGCTTCTATACTGCTTCTATACAGCATCTTTCTATCAAAGGATTTGTGGGGACATATTTATGCATTTTTGTCTGCAATTATTTGTTAGACATGAGATTCTTAAAATGTTCTAAAACAACCTAAAGCTTTGTGTCTATGGAGATTCTCAGTCATCCAGGTCATAGTTGTCCCAAAGGTGTTATTTCAAGAGGCAACTGGACTTTCTGGTTTTTCTTTGAATACGTTTTGCTTCTCATTCAAGAAGCTTCTTCAGCTCTGAAGCAAAACATCTTCAAAGAAAAACCAGAAAGTCCAGTTGCCTCTTGAAAAAGTATCTTTGTTACCAAAGAAAAAGAGGATCACAAGGAAAGAGAAAAAAACAAGCAGATTCAAGAACTTTTTAAAGTTTCAAATCGTGGGAATGTTAACAAATATAGTATACATACACATATGGAAACTGGCATCTGCAGAGAGAAGCCAGGGGAGGGCTGAATGATGCAAGCAGTGTTGTAACACATGTCCTACCTTTTTTTTCACATCACAACACTGAATACATGCCCCAAAGGGGCAGGGCCTACGGTACAATGCTGTTGCACATTACACTTTAGTAATCTAGGCAAAATACACAGCATCCATTCACTTCCACCAATGGAAGACTAGGATAGTGTGATTCATCTAAAAACAGTTTAATCAGTGAAAGCATAATGGAACTAGATATCTTTGAGGACTGACAGAGCAAGCAAGAATCAGAACATAGACTTCAATATTTTAAATATAATGCAAAATTCACAGGATATACATAAACTGAATCACTATTGTAATTGTGTTATCTATAAAACTCAAACTATCAAAATTTTTCATTGAATCAAATAAAGATCATACACTATCCTGAAAAGGGTGTTTCATACCATAGTTCAAATTTAAAACCTATACAGCATTTTATTTTTTAAAAAACAGAATATTAGAGCAACTGAAGTTGCAGGAAAGCTTTCCCAGTCTTATTTATAACAGAAACAGGAACTCACTGGACAGTTTAGTGTATCTATGAACTTCCAGAAATCCATATATAATTTGGAGCTGGCAGACAAATGAGTAGGAAGGCTGGAGTGCTATCACTCCAGCCTTCCTAGGTCATAAAGGCTCATAATGAACAGAAAAATTCAAAGGACAATGTATATACATCATGTAATAGATGAAAATACATGTGGCATGTTATACAAGCTGAAAACCTTCTACATTCCAAATCACTGATCTCATTATTATTATTTTTACTACTGGCTCAACCTGTGGCTTAAACAAACTACTGATTAATTACATTTATTTGATGTGATGCATTACATTACCTGTGAACTTTTAAAGTAATATTTTAAAAGAAAGCATTTTCCTCTTACCTTTAACTAGCTTTAACTAGTTAGCCATCATCTGTCCCCATAGATAGAATATGTGGGAAAGCTTGATTTGAGAGACCAAAACACTATTTTTTCCTCCCCACCAAAAAGAAAAGAAACCGAAACCGAGACTGAAACACAAAGCATTTTCTGCCAGAGAGAAAGCTAGTTTCGATAGCTTCTCTTGGTCGGGTATGGAGTTTTAGCCTAGCTCTCTTGGTAACATCATTTTTCCCTTTAACCTTAGTGCCTTAATAAGGAATAAAAAGGAAAAATGTTATCTCGAGACCTAGACTAAAACTCCATACCCGACCAAGAGAAGCTTATATATATATTTAATTATATATACTTAACTCCAGCCATCAGTCCCGAAGTAGGTAGGAGATAGAGGATAGATGATAGATTGATAGGTTAGTTAGTTAGTTAGTTAGTTAGTTAGTTAGTTAGGTAGGTAGGTAGGTAGGTAGGTAGATAGATAGATAGATAGATAGATAGATAGATAGATAGATAGATAGATAGATAGATAGATAGATAGATAGATAGGACTGATGGCTGGAGTATGACTAGCAATATAGGCAGTGGACTCTGAGCACATACTGAGTTCCTTTACCTCAACCCCTAAGCACTGGCGGCGTCTCCCATCCTCGCGCATTTATAATGAGAAAGACAAAGGACACATCAAGAAGAGGTACTGGGACGCGAAGGCTGCCGAAATGAGCCCAGAGGTGGGAAAACTCGGGTTCAAATCCCCATTTAGCAAGCGGCTTTCCGCTGTTTGGCCCGCTGCGAGGGGCGAAAGATGAAGAAGCCCCCAAACCCACCGCTTGCTCTCTGGGACGGTAACCCCAGCAAGTTGCCCTCCCCCCCCCCCACTCCCGACTGCCCAGTCATCCCTTCAACTCACCGGCCGCCGGTCTCGCCCTGCAATCCCTGAGTCAAACCCGTCCGGGCTGCCTTATAACCTCGGCGCGCCAAGCCAAGAACGACAGTCCTACACGAAGCGCTTCCCGATTGGCCGCCGCCCGTCACGTGGTCCGCCCGCTTTGGTGCACGTGGAAGGCTGTTGTGGCCTCGCGCAACTGACGGATTTCTCCCCCCCACCCCACCCCTTGCGGAACGCTCGCCCTTTCCGGCTGGAAAGAGAAAGGGACACAAAATGGAAGGAGGAGGGCCATAAAAATTCCCGGAAGCGGAAGTGCAAGAGACTGGCACTCTCTAAGAGAGAGTGAGCAATCGCAGGAGGCACCGTCAGCGGGGACCGTCTGGGACGGGGAATTGGTGGCCGCCGCGGAGTCATTGCCATGCCTCGGTACTGTGCGGCCACTTGTTGCAGGAACCGAGCGGGACAGAGCGCCCGAGATCAGCGAAAGCTCAGCTTTTACCCGTGAGTGCCGCGTCCAGGGAGAATAGAGGGAATCTCTCGCATCCCCGACATAAATACTCCCATGTTGGCATGGAAATAGGTTCCACGAATAAGATGGAGGGCCGTTTTTCAATGTTGTTTCCTTGGAAGTAACGCTTATTAATTTAGGGAGTGTGGGTGGCATCGTAGCAATTGTTGGCGGGAAGACACAGCAGTACAGCGTGTGCAACTTGATAGAAATTTGCCAAAAGGCAAATTCCTTTAATAGTTCCTTAAAATAGTTACTGTCAACATCTACCCATAGCGCCAGTAAGGTTATATTTGGTTTTTTAATTATTATTTCCTATACCCATCTAGGGACACGATGACTAAGTGGCTAAGACACTGAGCTTGTTGATCGAAAGGTTGGCAGTTCATCGGTTCAAATCCCTAGTGCCGCATAATAGGGTGAGCTTCCGTTATTTGTCCCAGCTTCTGCCAACCTAGCAGTTCGAAAGCACGTAAAAAATGCAAGTAGAAAAAATAGGGACCGCCTTTGGTGGGAAGGTAACAGCGTTCCGTGCATCTTTGGCGTTTAGTTATGCCGGCCACATGACCACGGAGACGTCTTCGCACAGCGCTGGCTCTTCGGCTTTGAAACGGAGATGAGCACCGCCCCCTAGAGTCGGGAACGACTAGCACATATGTGCGAGGGGAACCTTTATCTTTATACCCATCTGATGGCTTCCAAATGCCTTATAATTTCTGTAACTCCCTAGCAGACATGTTCAAAATATACACTGAATTAGCAAACTTACGTTCTTTGGGATATGGGGCAAGAGTATTCAATTGAAGCATCGACTAACTGAAGGAGGGCAGAACTTTTCTAATTCACCCTGTTTCTAATTCAAAATCCCCTACAAAGTTCCACCTCTGATATTTAATTTGGGAGCTTGATTATGTGCCATCAAATTGGTGCTGACTGGTTAGTGACCATGTAAATTTTCTGTAGGAGAATCTGTCCCCAGCCTGTCCTTCAAGATCTTCCAATAGTTTCTCCATTGCCTCTGAATCCCTCCACTTTGCTGCTGGTCATCTTCCTTTTTTCTTTCTTTCCATCTTTTCCAGGGTTGGAGCCTTTTCCAAAGAGCTCATATTCATGTAATTATCCAAATTCATCTAGGGACGCGGTGGCTCAGTGGCTAAGACGCTGAGCTTGAATGAGAACTCTGGGATCATCCATTTGTTGGTTTTCTTAACTATCCACGATAGTGTCAGCAGTCTTATCCACAACCAACATTAAAATGTGTCATTACTGTTTCTCGCTTCTTCATTGGCTAACTTTCTTTTCACAGGGAGAACCATTCGCTGTACAATTATTTGTAGGTATAGACATGGCAAATGAATATTTTTTCCAAGGCTGCCATTGCTGCTCTCCAAAATGCTAATGTCCAATTCCACCCATTTCAATTCAACAGTGTCTTAGATATCCGTGTGTACAAGTAGTCCTTGACTTATGGTCACAATTGAGCCCAAAATTTCTGTTACTAACTGAAACATTTGTTAAGTGAATTATACCCCATTTTACAACCTTTGTTGCCACAGTTGTTAAGTGAATCACTGCGGTTTTTAAGTTAGTATCACAGTTGTTGAGTGAATTTGGTTTCCCCATTGACTTTGCTTGTCAGAAGGTTGCAAAAATGATCACAAGACCCAAGGATACTGCAACAGTCATAAATATGAATCAGTTGCCAAGCTTTCAAATTTTGATCATGTGACCATGGGGATGCTGCAATGGTTATGAGTGTAAAAAATGGTCATAAGTCACTTTTTTCAGTGCTGTTGTAACTTTGAATAGTCACTAAATCAACAGTTGTAAGTCGAGGACTACCTGTAATTGATTCATTTCATCCTTCAGCTGAGATTTCCCATGTTTTGTTTCTTATTTTCCATCTTTCCACTATGATTTTGTTGTTGCAGCTTCACATTTGGGTTTTTGTTTTTTGTTTTTTTGCATGGCAGCATCCTCTTATTATTTGTTTAACCAACTTTTCATTCTGCTTCTTTGTCCCTTCCCTTCCTTTCACAAAATCTTTCAGTTTATATAAAAACCATTTTTCAGTTGGACTAGTTAATTACTTAGCCTTCCTCCCTTGTTTATTTATCCCTGCTACAAATCATTCATTTGGTTTATTGCATCAGATAATTGTAACTGATGTAGTTGTGCAGGTCTCTCTTTTATCTTGGCAAGCCTTATTTGTCTCCCTTTATTTGTCTCCCCATTGTCCAAGATTTATTTTGATAGATTTTGTTACTGTTTGCTAATGTCATAGATTGAGCATGAACAAACAGGATCTCAGCCAAATTGCGCTTATGAAGAATTCCTACAAGCTTTTTAAAGATATTGGAAGTGTCTAACAGTTACAGTCAGAACTACAATAACAGCTAGTCAGATAACCATAAGACTTCAAAACTGCATTATGAAATTTGGCATACTTAATTTCCCTGCTCGTGCTCTGGTTATCTGTAGATGTTATCTTTTCTAGTGAAAAGCAAACATGTTTTGCACTCTTTAAAAGAACTATGGTTTAAAATAGTATAATGTAATATATCCTTTTGTGTTCCACTATATCCAGTATCAGTGTTAGGCTACAGATGGGAAGACAAGGCTGTTATCACAGTTGAATTAGGAATGAATTAGGATGAGTTGAAATAAGATGTTTTCAGATGCAGCTCACTATCTGATGTTGCAGAATTTTCACATAAATGATTGGAAGAGTCATAAGCTTATTTATTGTGTATAAAACAGGAAAAGAATCTGTTCTACTTGGTAAAGCAAATACAAACTGAGAAAACACTCAACTAAGTATTCTTAATTGGGACAGCTCATCTAATGTAGAAGAAATATGTAATCACAACTCTAGAAATATTAAAAGAGCTATCACCCGTTACTTGAACCAGAGCCATCCATTGGGATGGGGGAGAGGGGAATACAAAAGCAGCTTTGCAACCTCACAGGATCCACTTTCTGGATTTCATACATGTGTACTTGACACCGTATGCCAATCAAAAGAAGTGGAGTTTATGGTACAATGTTGTTTCCACTTTGAAACAGCATTGGATCCTATAGATGCCTCTACTTGGAATACTTGCTTCCAGACTTATTTATATTTGTTCTGCTTACAATAAGAATGCAAAATAAATTCTAGCAATGCATTTCTTGCACAAGAGCCTATTCATGAAAACAGTGCCTTAATTGCATCATATGACAGATATGTCTGCTTATGTAACATGCTTAGCAGGTAGTGGAGCAAGAGGATATAGAGAAGCAGTTGCAAGGGCTGGCAGTCTGAAAGAGTCCTCCCCATCACAATAATTAAGTGCAATAAGCAGTCAATTGTAAGATAATATTAAATATATTTATATCAGCAGATAGAAGCTTGTAAATTACTGTCATAGATTATATAAACTTAATTGTATATAAATCAAATAATAACTGTAACCAATAATTACCATAGATATATCTATTTAACATATTTATTTTGTTCAGTAAACAAACAAGGCACATTAATTCATAGCTGTGTCATTGAAATTAATTTCTTGTGGGGAAAAAATGAACTAGCTAAGACAGGTTAAAATTAGTTAAGAAAGCTAACAGAGTAGTTTATTATGAGCAAAAAAAACCCTTGAGCTGTATCATACTTCAGAAAAGAGAGAGAGAGAGAGAGAGATGCCTCTTGAAAAAAAATGCCTTTGGGATTGACCCCCAGTCACTAAATATGTTAAAAATATTGATGAGGCCCAGTGGCATCTGACTTATTCCAATTTATGAGCAACCAGGCAGGATGCTACTCTGTCATATAGTGAAATGAAATAAGGAATGGAATTTTCTGATTTAACTATATATGTTGGTAGGTTGGTAGGTAGATCTACATGTGTGTGTGTATAAAAAAACTGAGGCTTTATAGATTTTGATTGATTTCCCCACAATGAGTATATAGCCTAGAAAAAGATATAAAGGCTTGAGTGGCCGCAATATTTTTTTTAGTTAGAATGGCTAACCTGTGAATTTCAGAGGAGAATGTTCTTGCATTTTGAATACATAAGTTTGTTTTCTCTAATCTTCTGTAAATTGGAATGAATCAGATTTGATGCCTTTGAGTTCTGGTAATAATCTCAATGTATATAAGATTGAAATTTTAAGTGATTCTTTTGTTCATCAAAACATAACTGTTATAGGAATCGTTTTCAGGTGATAGTGGCAATGAAGCAGCTGTATGTGTTCATAATTGACAATGGGGAAAGTCTTCAAACCAAGCCTTCAAACCAAGCATGAAGCCTTCCAGAGGACATGGCTGTTTTAAGGGCTGCTTTGTTTTGAACCACGTTTGTCATGTGCTCTTTCCCAGGGCTTTATTGCTAAGTATGACAGGCTTTTTAAGAGCTTCAATAAAAGATATCACTTAATTGAAGCATTTTCTCTCTCTCTCTCTCTCTCTCTCTCTCTCTCTCTCTCTCTTGCATATTCTTTGAAGCAGATTTCCTCTTCATGATAAAGAAAGATTAGAGAAATGGTTACGGAATATGAAACGTGACACTTGGACTCCTAGTAAGCATCAGGTCCTCTGCAGTGACCACTTTACGTCAGATTCTCTAGATGTGCGATGGGGTATTCGATACTTGAAGACAACTGCAGTGCCAACTATTTTTTCATCCTCTGAAAACCAGGTAAAATGTTAAGTTACGTGTGAAAAATAAGACAAAGGATGAGTAAACGCAGTTAGTTTGAGTTGTAAGTAAAATAAACAGTGCTAAACCAAAAAGGAAAGCAGAACATAACTTGTGTCAGTGGCAATTAGAATACATCTTCTATTTTAATATTGTCCAGATTCTTAATTTGCTTGTAGTTTTTCTGTTTACTATTAAGAAGAAGGAGTTATGGCATGCCATTATGATTGTTTGAAACCTCTACAGTCTACTCATGCAATTAAATTTAGTTTTCTACTGATCAACCATGGGTTAAAAAAAAAACCCTCCACTATAAGTTTATGGAACATAAACCATAATATGCTTCATTTCCATTAGACAAACAAATTGTATAGTATGTTGTACAAAAACCCAGTTTTTCTATTAGTTGATCTGAATAAGAGAAAAATCAATAAAAATACCTAGCCTGGTTTAAAATGTTGCTATTTTTACATTCAAAATTTAATTTAAACATCATTTTCTTTAGAATATATCTAACCATTAAGACATGACTACTAAAAAATAGCATATAGTTCACTGAAATGAAAGCTATTTATGTGCTAATCTTAGCATACCAGTAGAGGTGGCTAAACAAATGGGCCCTTTGTACATTGGCGTCTGGAAAACTAAATTACAATTTCAAATTTGATTGATAATATGTTACCGATGTGCTGAGTTGCTCACTTGATGCTTCATTTCCTATGGTAGAGGGACAACTTACAATTCACAAAAGTATCTGATTGGTCTGGGTCAGGGGTGGCCAAGCTGTCTCAGAAATTCTGGGAGTTGAAGTCCACAGGTTGTAAAAGAGCCACATTTGTCCACCCCTGGTCTAGGTGCAACTGCCCAGATCTGTGACACTTCAAAGAGAAGTTTTAGTCCAGACTTCATTGAAGCAAAACGCCTCTTTAAAAGTCTTCATACTTTTTGCCATCCAGATCTATTTTGCATGATGCTCAATGATATGGGAAAAAAACCATGCGGCAGAACTGGCAAATTTTGTTGTGAATAAAAAAAAAAAAAGCATCTTGGAAACTTTTCTATCATGCAGCATTGTTTGCAAAAACCATCTGGATCTCACACTCAGTTAGCTGACCTTCTCCTTCATGGTACAAAGTTTAAAGCGTGACACATTCACATACCCTCATAGCAACGGTTCAATTCCTCTGACATTCACAATATCGTTTTCAAACATGCTTATACACAGCATCTTATCTGTAGTCACCACTCAGGAAAGACACATGTTAACATAACTGATGACAATCATTGCATTACTGCCTTTGTCCCATGAATCTTTGTGTAGGAAAGAGTAACCGTGCTTGTTGTGACTTCTCTATTGTGATAGTGTGTGTTAACTGAGAAAAAAAAAACTCTTTTCGAAGCTAGGGCTACAATTTTTCATCCACTTACCTGGACTTAAGGTCTATTTTTTTTAAGGAGTTGCTCATGTTTTCCTAGAGATCAGATAGCACTGAAATACCCTCATCACCCAGAGTCTGCCTATCATAGAAAGCATATCTAGACAAAATGTCCTGTTCTTTAAGAAACTTCTTTGCTTGGAAATCACAGTCCAGGAAAGGGGTCATTAACATGAAGCAGTAATTTGATCAGCTCTATCAGGAATGGCCCTCAGTCTTTGTGTATTGTAACAGTTGTTAATTCTAAAGTGAGCTTTCAAAAATGTTAAAGCTATGTGAATCCAGGCTACATTTGAGCTAATCTCGTTTGCATTTCCTTTTTTATTGCAATGTGTATTCATTAACAGTTTTAATAAAATAATTCAAGACCGGTATCTAATTTCTTTAGTAAATCATGGCAGAGAAGAGGCTGTTTATTGGCATTATTTGCACTCTTTTTGAAGACCAATATTAAAAAGAATAAATACAGGTAGTCCTTGACTTACAATAGTTTGTTTAGTGACTGATGGACGTTACAACAGCACTGAAAAAAGTGACTTATGACCATTTTTCACACTTACGATTGTTGCAGCATCCTCATGGTCATGTGGTCAAAATTCAGATGCTTAGCAGCTGATTCGTATTTATGACAGTTGCAGTATCTCGCTGGCATGTTGTCCCCTTTTGCGACCTCATGAGCAAAGTCAATGGGAAAGCCAGATTCACTTAACAACTGTGTTACTAACTTAACAACTGCAGTGATCCGCTTAACAGCTGTGGCAAGGAAGTTCGTAAAATGGGGTAAAACTCCCTTAACTACTGTCTCGCTTAGCAACAGAATTTTTGGGCTCAGTTGGGTTGTAAGTCGAGGACTGCCTGTATAGGACTGAAATCCTGTGTTCTTTTGTTAGGGAATAAGGCCACTGGTCATGGTAGGACTTGCTTCTTAATGAATAGGCCCAGCATGACACTATAAAGAACCATAAGAAAAGGAATCATTGTGTGGTATTTCATAATCAATAACAACTGAATCAAGAGGGATGTTTTTTCTTCTTAAGGAAAAAGGAATATCCCAGAAGAAAACGCAAGTGGAAAAAATAGAAGGTATCAAAGAAATGAGCACATGCATAACAACATCGTCTCTTAAATCTTGTTCACCAAAGAGAAATATCTTACCTGAAGGAGGCCTATATCGAAAAACTCTTGAAACAAATCCAGACTGCTCAGCAAAAGCGGAAGGACTCACACAGAATATTGTGAAAGATGGCACTGCATATTCAGGTAACTGTGTCAAACAAAATAAGCAGCAAGGAAACCAAATAATAACAACATCTGATACGGAAAACACAGGGGCCATCCATTCCAATATTCCAGGAAATAGTCGGGCCATCAAAAACATTTTTAATGCTGCTGCTACAGATTTACAAGTTTCAGTTTGTGACCTCCAGTCATGTTTTGAGCATGGCTCAGATTCTAAAGCCACAATTTTGCAGGCCACACATCCGGAACATGGAGATTCGTCTCTGGAATTCACTAAGGTCCCCATACCCATGAGCGAACTTAAATCTGATCAGTTTGATTGGCACATTGCAAACTGCTCAATAGAAGTACAAACGGATGAAAGTTCTGTATTGCTTCAGTCCATGTCACAAGTTTTGGAACAGCTCAGTGGAAATAAGGAGTCTGTCATCACCATTATCGTTCCTTCAGAAGACTCAAGAATTCCCTTGCTATTAGAGGGCTCCTTTATATCAGCAGAAGAGGTATTAACCCATCTCGAAGCAGAAAACTCTGTTGTCATCGGCAGCTGCAGCAGCCTTGAAATGCTACAAACTGAACATTCATACTGTAGGCAAGACACAGACCGGGAACAACTCTGGCAAAAAATTACAAAGCTGCACTCAAAAATAGCCCTTTTAGAAGTCCAGGAGAGAAAAACCCTAAGCAGACTTAAAGCTATAGAAACACTTATTGCAAAACTAAAGCAAGACAATCTCCTTTCGGAGGAGAAACTTAAGATCGTAGAAAACTGTTTTACAACGTTTGAAGTTACCATGATACAATAAAAGCTTAAAAGAAGGGATTGCAACTTGTTCTGCAAATTATTTTCTGGGGTGTCTTTTTTGTTTGTTGGTTTGAGAGAGAGGGTGTTGTGTTTGTTTATTTATAAGTAGAAATGGAATAAAAACAGGTCCATTACTTTCCTCCCTCTCCTCTGCTCTCAGTATCTTCCCAAATTCTTTTATGGAATATTGGGAATAGGGATATCTTGTGGAACTGCATGGGAGCTGGCATTGGGGGATATAGGAAGGAAGAAGAAATTAGTAGTACATATACCATACATACAGCTTAAATGTCAAAAACCTTCATTGAGTCTCAAATCACTTCAGAAACTATTCTAGCGCCATAAGGTCCATCAATCCAAAGCCATAACAAAAACATCCTGGTATATTACAACTGTACAACAGACTGACTACTTGAGGGGAACAAAACATAAACCAATTTTAAAACATGTTTATTCTAAGGTACAGAGGCAGTTTGGTGTACTGGTTAAGGCATCAGGCCAGAAACTGGGAAACAGTTCTAGTCCCACCTTGATCATGAAGTCAGCTGGATGTCCTTGGGCCAGTCACTTTTTCATAGCCTTCGGAATGAGGCTTTTGGCAAACCACTTCTGAAAAACCTTACCAAAAAAACTATAGGAACTTGTGACTGAGAATTAGACCCAATTGAACAGAAGAAGAAAAAAATAAGATAAGCCCAAACTATTCTCAAGTAAGTTTGTATGGGAATGCAGCATTGAAGTCTATAACTGTGCCGGTAACTAAAATGTATTCATGAAAGCTTACTCCCACAAGGGCACTTTACAGCTGCAGTGCTTTCACTTTGAGCCATTGCCTTCAAGGTCTACCTCACTTGCCAAGCTAATGTTATTCATGAATAATGCAATTCTAAGCATGCATAGGAGGTTCCATTGATGTGTATAGGGTTTATTTTCTAATTTTCTGCCTTAAAAGTATAGCCCATACCTCTTAGGAGTTAATGGAACAATGGAAGATGCAATGGGATGGGACGGATGGATGGATGGGACAGGACGGGATGGGACAGAATGCACTCTAATAAAGGAGAACATATGTAGCTCAGGGTTGAAATCAGGGGTCCTTGGTGCTCTCTGAGCTTGGTTATTTTCTTGCAGCCGTTTCATTACCCAGAATGGGTAACATCATCAGAACTAGTCTAGCACTGCTGATGTTACCTAGTTTGATAATGAAATTTCTGCAAGAAAACAACCAAGCTCAGAGAGCACCCAAGAACCTCTTCCCTGGAAATAATTTGGAAAAATGCATTGGCATTAATGTCAGGAGTGTGTTCTTGGAGTCAGAAACAGTAATTAAGGATTTAACTTTCTTCCTGGCAGGACAAGAGAAGCATTTGAAGCAAAGGGAGTTAAGAGCTGCTGAAGGTGGTGATGGCTGAAGGGAGAAGAAAAACATAGGAGTAGGGACATACCTTCCCAACGCAGAGACCTGCCCATTCATTCCCACTAAGAGAAAGGACTGTGACAATAGTTAGAGAAGAGACTGAAATTGGTCAAGTCACATTTTATATCTTTCATTGTGGGGGGAGGGTACAGTTTATTTTCTCAGACTAATTTTGCCCGTAAAAGCATTCCACTTTGAAAGGAATGCTTTCTAGATGCTCGGATCCAATTCTTGTGAACCGGTTGTTGCTCTTTCCCCACAAGTACTCTATTGAAGATGGCAATGAACCACTATTTTTCAATGCCTACAAGCAGAAACTGGCTAGGCCCAGAACTGGGTGCTGCACAGTGGTGGGATTCAAGTAATTTAACAACCGGTTCTCTGCCCTAATGATTTCTTCCAACAACCAGTGTGCCAAACTGCTCAGAAAGTTAACAACCGGTTCTCCCGAAGTGGTGCGAACTGGCTGAATCCCACCACTGGTGCTGTGCAAAGATATGGTAGTTCTGCATTTGGTTTTTATGTTGTTAGAAAAATCAGTGAAATGGCCCTGCTGAAGGTGCTTTGTAATGCTAACCCAGAAGCAGCAGAAATAATTCAAAAGCCCGGGCACCATCACCCAAAGATTCAAATGGGAGCAGAGGCTACCCGACCCCCTTCAGGAAGCTGTCATGGATTCTACCAACCCCATTCTCTGCAGTTCAGAAATTGGCAGTTTCTTGATTTAGAATACCCTTGCGACTTAGGTGAATGTCAGCATTTTATATGGTAGTTGAATTTCAAAGGTTTTTGAGAATATCCTTTATCAAAGGCTACAAGTAAGTACTTACCTGCCAGTTAAGAATGTGGGAGCTTAATAGAATGCCATGAGCAATTTTGTCAAAATTACCTAAAGGAACTGGATGTACGAGAAGTGGCAAGCTGCTACATATTAGGTCCATACTTAGAGTTTTACCAGCCTTCATCATTGTTCCGTATTCTCTATTGCAATAAATGCTCAGGTTTGCAGCTTAAAGATCATAATGGACATAATACAGCAAGAGGGCATTTGTATTTCCCCTGTTCCTCATACTTCTCCATACTGACTGGATATGCACTACACTGCACTAAACTTTGGCCTACTCAGTTATGATTTATGGATACAACAAACAAAACTAACAAACAAACTTTTAATTATAGCTTAATAACTTGCGTAGACCCAAGCACATACTGTATGTATGCACTCCTGCCAGGACTGATTAGTAGCACTGCAAGCTTTCTCTTCCTGGTTGGTTGGTTTCATTTGCTGTGAAAATTTCCATAATTAAGGGGAAATTTTGTGTGAAAAATAATTGACTTTTTGAAAGGCTGATGACTGATTAATGAAAGATCTGTGTAATCAAATAAAAATTAAAGTATAAATTAGTTTCAGTGAGTTGACAAATTAAAATATAAATTAGTTTTGGTGAGTTGACAAAAAGTATCCACATCTGTTCATCTCTTATTTACAGTATATGCATTTTAAAATATGAGTTTTGAATGCTTTCTATATGTATCTCTGTCTGTAATTGTATATACTAATTGAATAATGAAATAAAAATGGCTTTATTTATTTATTTTTATACTTCTCGTCTTTCTGTCCCCACACTAGCAATGATATGCAACAATAAAAACATTAAGTATAACAGAAAATTAAAATAATTTAAATCAAAATGAAAATCAGCACTTAAAATAATTAACAATCAAAAAATAATTTGGTTTTGTGCAAGACTCTTTTAAATAAGTTGGTCCAAATAAAGCTATCCCAATATTTGTATAAATAAATAAGGAGCTCTGTAGGGACTAAAATGTACTGCTTTTTTTTTCCTAGTCACCAGTTTTGTTTTTGTGCCATGCATATTAATTTCTGTTGCCCTCAGGCCAACATTTAAGAATAAGGAAAACAAAATAAACTTGTGACAATAACATTGCATCAGTTCCAAGCAAGAAAATAAGAAAATGTATGTTCTTTAATGAATTAAGAACTCCTGCAAGATACTTCATTTGCTCACAAATTTTTTTTGTAATAACTATCTTCACACTCAAATTTTTTCTTGGTTCCCTGTTCTGACTTACATAGTGCACTATTTTATTAGTTGTCAGATTGACAGGAATTCAAATTATACAATTTACTACTTTTTCTATTTTGGGGTACAATTTCATTTCTAATTGCTAGCAGATGTTGCCAATTTATATATTATGATCCATGACTAAAATATATTTTAATAGACTTGTGTGAAAGAGATACAATTGGAAAAGTGAATGCACCATTTGTGAATCTTCTATTTTTAAAAGAAATACATATCTTTTCAAGAATTTTAGGTCATGTAAGAATGTCCTTTAGTGTAATCAATAAGACACGTTATCTATTATTTTTATAATGAGAGACTGAATATCACAACATGCTTCATTCATATCCAGATAATCAGCCTTGCCTACTTATGTTGCAGTTATATTTAACACAATTTATTTAGTTATTTGATTGATTTTGTAGGTTTCTTTGGCTACCCATCTCAAATACATGACACGTTTGCGGAAAGAAATTAAATGTAATTTAAGCTTATAATAATTCACATGATATTTCAAAAATCAGCTCAGAGAGAGATGTTCCCTCTTTCCTTTTTCCTACCAGCTGGTTCCCTCCTCCTACATTTTCAGGTTTGAGTTCTACTATCTGTAGTTTCTATTGTTAAAAGCAGAAGATAATAAAAATGTCTCCTTCTCTTCCTCCTCCACCTCCTCCCAGTCATAATATTGACATCCTTGGAATTCCTTCCCCTTCCCCATCATGGGCACCGCCCACTTTCACAGGAACCTCTAGAGCAGTGGTCCCCAACCCCTGGTCCATGAACCGGCACTAGGCTGTGATATGCCAAAAACCAGGCTGTGTAAACAAGTGACGCTCCATCCGTGGGATGCAGGCAGCACATGAAACCACACCCCTTCCAGCCCCCAGAAAAACCTCTCTACTGAACCAATCCCTGGTACCCAAAAGATTGGGGGCCATTGTTCTAGAGCCGGACTGTCATACTTGTGGCCTGCGGGCCAGATGCTTCACGCGCTGGCCACGCCCACGCCCAGCTTAGTGAAAGGGGGAAAAGTCCCGATACGTCATGCCACCATGATGCCACGAGTTTGACACCCCTTTCTAGAGTTCTGAAGCTCTACACACACCCTTACTGAGAGTTGAAATGCTTATTTTCTCTCATTATCATTCTGTATTAGCTAAAGAATTGCAGCAGATATGAAGGTTAAATGCAGTCACACCAATTGGTTTAAATTACTAACAATTGCTCCCTTATTACAACTACATTATAGACTGACAAATAAATGCTGCTTCTGATTATTTGAACAAATACTTATGTGACAAATGATTCTGGCGTATCCCTTAATTAGCAACTGGTGTCCTCTAAAAACTTATTCTGCTGAGCTATTGAATTAAGTAGATCTTGAGCTTTTATGCCAGCTAGCTATCAAAAAATAAAATATTCTAATCAGTTACATTCTTCTAAGAACAAAGACCTTTTCTATGAATCATGCCTTCAGAATTTTTCAAGAAGTTAAAAAAAATATTATGGCACTTTATAGAAGTATACTTCTGCTATAAAGATGTGTATATATATCTATAGATGTACAGTATATAGGTGTTCATCTGTTAATGAAAATCACAAACTTTTGGACTTTTTAAAGATTCAGGATGTATAGGAATGGTAAAAATAAACAAAATACTAGAATTTGCTTACTCTACAAAGTACTAATTTAGATCAATCAAAGGTAATTATATTTTATTGATTCAAGAAAGGGAAAGTGAACTTGATTACAGTTTAACTTTTCCCCGTTGTTCTGTATGTACTCTGTAGACTTATTGGAGCAAAAGTACTTTCACTTTGACTTCAATTTAAAATTCGCTTCTATAATATAAGAAATACACATAATGCTGAAGAAATTAAATGCAGGACAAACAAGCTCAAGCATTTAAAGTCAGGTAGGTTGACATTACTTGGAATTATCAGGTTCAGTTAGACTGCACCATTATTGCAATAGTTAGACTGCACCATTATTGCAATAGACAACATTATTGCAATAATTGTAATAATAATGCAGTGTCGATGTGTTTTAAAAATTTTCAGTAACCAAGGGTTTGCTAGCTCAGAGGCAAAGTACTGTCTTGTAGGAGGTATTGTCTACAGGAGATAAAGTGTGTGATGCATGGATTGAAAGCAATGGCTATTTTTGAGGAGGTTATAAGTTATAAGCTTTTTGAACTATAACAATAACAAAAAGTAACAGTAACAGAAATACATAAACTCCAATCAAAGGAAACACATTTCAAGAGTGATCGCTCATATGGAGGACCTGAGCATTTTAACAGAAGTACTGCGTTTCCCTGAAAATAAGACCCTGTCTTATATTTTTTGAACCCCGAAATAAGTGCTTGGCCTTATTTTTGGGTAGGTCTTATTATTTTGTGACACGTGGAGCAAGATGGGGCTCCTCTTGCTGTCTTACCTGATTTCCAGCTCTGTCTTCCTAACCCTAACCAGAGGAAATGGTGGGGACCGCCATTAAATATTTTCGGGGTGGGCTTATTTTAGCACATGTGCTCAAAAGCCTGATTGGGCTTATTATCAGGGGATATCTTATTTTGGGGGAAACAGTAGAAAATGCATGTCACATCTCAGCACATTTCTTTGAGGGTTACGGAAAAGGGATTAAATTTACAAAATAGTGTAACTTTGGTGGCATATGCATTCCTAGATTTGAGTCAGGAGTACAGAAAAGTTTGGGGTTAGCTACAGGTAATTTATTCCAGTACATATATGAAGTGGCAAGAAAAGTCACTTCGTCTTAGATATAGTGCAAGGAAAAATCTGCAAAATAAATTAACTCCTCTAAATATGATATGAGTTAAATTCTTACTGAGAATTCTAAGCTTTTAAACAGAAATGAATATATCACAAAATAAAGCCAAAGGTAAGAATACAAAACAACTAGAGGCTCATAAAAATTTTTTCACAGTGATATTTTGGTTTAAACATTTATAGTGATTAATAGTATTTTGAAATTTGAAAATTATGTACTGCATTTATTCAAAAGAAGGAAGAAAAGAATCTCGTAGGTATGTTTGGCCAAATCATATAGAATTTTTTTCTTCCCTAAAGTACCATGTGCATCGCTGCAAATGAATTACTTTATAAAGAACCAACTAGATTCAGGCAAAATTTGTAGGGGCGAATCAAACGTACACTGAAGGTTCACATATCATAATTTTGATATATCCCCGGTGTTTGATACTTCATTATAAGATCCCATCAACAGCCTTGTGGATTGACTAACTATAACTGTGACTTGCACAGATTTTAAAGACGCGAAAGTTTATGTGTGTGTGTGTGTGTGTGTCAATGGTGGATTTCTACCGGTTCACCCCGGTTCGGGCGAACCTGTAGTTGTGGTGGTGGGAGGCTCCGCCCATCCACCCAGATGTCATCATGGATGCTCCACTGATTTCAAGGTTCTGCGCATGCACAGAAGTGCCATGCATGAGCAAAGTGAGCGCACGCACGTGCACGCTCACAATTCCGAACTGGTAGCAAAGGTAAGTAGAACCCACTACTGGTGTGTGTGTGTGTGATAAACAATGCAGACTTACATTGGCAATGAGCATTCTGTCATCATCAATGATAAAAAGAGGATCCATCCTCAATCACAAATCAAAAGTGCTGTCAGAAATTAGGTGATTGACTAGTGACACCTTGTTTGAAGATGCCCATGGCCTTCAAAGGTCCCCCAAAAGTTTGGACTGTTTAACTCTTAAATGATGCTACCCCAATATACGCTACTGACCCTGTGATTAAGGCAAATCCAACCCTCAGGAAGGCAATTGAGCCTTGTTTGTTCCAGGAAGCCTTCAAGGACTAATATGGAGTTATAAATCAGAGGGCTTTGTCGCTATAAAAATAAAGATAAGAAAAATTGCCTTTGTTGGTGCACAAGGTCTTATATGTGGAATTTGCAACAAGAACCAGTGGCTTCCCTCAGAATTATTTGACACCACAGAATATTAGCAGTGCACTTCAGATGTAACGTCTACAGCTTCACAATTCAAAGAAACCATGGGTGAACAGAGAATGGTAGATAATGTGTCAGCAGGAAACACATTACAGCAGATTACGGAGTCCAGTCTTGGTTACTGCAGCATTTTTCTTTCTTATTCTTGAAATATTTTTTTATACTTCCGTTTGGCTGGCTCACATGTACATGACCACAAATGATTGTGCCCCAGTAAACTTTCTACAAATGTGGCTGACTTCAATTTCAATTTCAATTTAATTCAATTTATATGCCACCCCACTCCGAAGACTCAGGGCGGCTTCCAGGATAGTGATGTGCTACACAAAGAAGTAATACATGGCCATCTAAGGGAGCTTCCAAGTTGAAAGTTAAAAAAGAAAAATCTTGTTGGCTCAGCATATTTTGAAAAAAAAAATCACAAAACTTTCAAACTTCCCCAGTTTGAAGAATTGAGGGAATTGAGATTTATTCAAAAATAAAACACCTGTCACAAGTCAGGCAGATAAATCAGATTGTTTGGTAGGAAGAGCAAATACTTCCATCCATGTAAGATACATTGATGCTCTTATTAACATAGATAGCACCAAAACAGAAGAAGTGCCAGAATTGGCTGCACAAATGACTTTCTCAGATGTCTATTGCCTTTAAAAGGGCTCTTCACTTTTAACAGAAAGACATGCTTCGATTAGTGATTTTTTTCCCCTTCTCCTTCACTCAAAGCAGCATGTGGTAAGCAAGCTACTGACATCCTGGTAATTCAAAAGCAAGAGTTCTGCATTCCTACTGTGGTCTGAATGACAACCTAATGCTGTTATTAAAGAAAGTGCTTATCCTCAACTTCCCTACTCTTAATGCTTCTTGACAACTTCCATTTCTGTCAAGATGATGCTGGCGCTTCAAATAACCTTGAATCTCCAAAGCAGCGCTCAGTGCTGAAAAAGGTTTGGACATCTGCACATTTCATATTTTCCCACCACGTTCCAATAGAAACTGGGTCTAATGCACAATTACATACGGGTGAAAATGTGGAATATACATGGAAATAGCAGTGTTATTATAAACTCAAAAGGATGGGAGAGTTCGGAAGACTTGTCATTTATTTGCTTCTATCCTAGGGGGGTCACGAAACTTAATGAACTGGCTAAACCTTGTATATTAACTTTGAGGAATACTGAAGAATGGTAAAGGCTGGGCTACCAGAGGAGCATAAATGTTGTTCCTATCTTCTAAAAGGGGGGAAAGTAGGAAACTGCAATCTGCCTGAGATAGGCATCAAGAACTATTATCAAGCAGATCGTAAGGCAATTGATCTGTAAGCACCTTGAAAACAATATACAGTTAGCCTTCGACTTACAACAGTTCATTTAGTCACCAAAGTTACAATCGCACTGAAAAAAGTGATTTATGACCATTTTTCACAGTTACGACCTTTGCAGCATCTCCATGATCATGGGATCAACATTTGGATGCTTGGCAGATGGTTCATATTTATGACGGTTGCAGTGTCCCAAGGTCATCTGATCCCATTTTGCAACCTTCTGACAAGCAAAGTCAATGGGGGAAAACAAATTCACTTAACAATCGGGTTATTAATTTATCAACTGCACTGATTCACTTAACAACTGAGGCAAGAAAGCGTGTACAATGGAGCAAAACACACTTAACAAATATCTCTCGTAACAACCGACGTTTTGGGCTCAATTATGGTCATAAGTCGAGGACTTTCTGTAGCAATTAGTAGAGATCAGTGGGGATTTGTCAAGAACAAGTCTTGCCAGACAAGCCTTGGATACTTTTTTTTATTTAAGTAATTTTCTTTAGGAAATTGTGCAAATGCTTGAGACAATACACCTTGATTTCAACATCGCATTTAACAGACCGCCAGTTAGTAAGTGTCATCTTTGAGTTGCTATTCATTGGTAAGCATACAATAACATTGATCCCAGTGGTTAACCTGGACAGGATTAGACTCCCCCTAAAAGATATGACTCTCATAATTTGGGAATCCCTGAAGACTTATAGGCTCCTGCTTAAGCAGAAGAAGGAAGGCATAGCTAGCATGGACTTTTGCCCTCATTCAGATTGCTGTCTGAGTAACAACCCTACCTGTACTAAATTATTCTGACAAAAATAACTTATGCTCTGATTGCCCCTTCCCTAGACTACTGTAGCACACTCTACATCAGACTGACCTCGGAATATGGTCAGATTATTGCTGATACAACTTTGCCAAATTACAATGACATTGCTTTTTTTTAATTATTGCATGGGTTCTGGTAGGTTTCCATGTCCAGTTGAAAGATTTGGTCATTTCTTTTAAAGCCTTATGTGGTACAGTTCCAGGGCATGTTAGGCATTGCCTTGTCAAAACTAAATCTGCCTCTGTCTATGAAGATTCTCAGTCATCCATGTCATGGTTGTCCCAAAGGTATTTGTCTCCAAACATCAACTGGACTTTCTTTTATTTTTAGCAGTCCCAATGAGGTTCCACACTCATTTGCACTCTGATTCAGGTGATCTGAGGACACAGATTAACCCCCAGGTGGTTTCAACAACTCTGAGTGTTAATGACTACAAACTGAAAAGAGTATACATCCTTTCCTTTCCCCACCACTTAATTAGAACTGAAGAAGTTCTTGGATGTGAAGTGAAACAGATTCAAGAAAATCAAGAAAGTCCAGTTGTTTGGAGAAAAGCACCTGGGGGATAAATCTGCCCACCCAATCCAAACATCTAGTGAAGGCTTCCTCATGAACTACATGAGAAGCAGGCTAGGCAGCAGAAATTCTCAATCACCCTGCTATGAAACACTTTCCCCCTGAAGACATACTTGGCTCCATTATTACATCTCCAGCATTAATAGGACAAAAACCGGTCTTTTAAAAACATTTGTGGAATAGTCTAGTACAGGGCTCTCCAACCTTGGCAACTTTAAGACTTGTGGACTTCAACTCCCAGTTGCTGGCTGAGGAACTCTGGGAGTTGAAGTCCACAAGTCTTAAAGTTGCCAAGGTTGAAGAGCCCTGGCCTAGTAGACCTGAAAAAATGATTTTTGTTAGCCTAATCTGTTTTTTAAATGATAACTTTAAATCCTCTTCAAGCATTCTTTTGGCCTGAATAATTCTGGGCACTTTCATGTGTCTTAATCTTAGATATCACATACTCAAAGGGTGAGGCTTTGAATGTACTGCTGCAACCAACATCTTGATTTTTTTTGAGCCCTTCCCTTGCAAAGACTGAATGTGTTGAAGCAGTGAATGACTATTTGTCAGGAATTTGTCCTTCTGGATTCCAATTCCCGATCTAAGGGTTGGATTCAGTGGCATAAATAACTCCTTCCATATCTATAATTTAGTGTCAAGTAGCAATTGTCACACTGAACTTGATCAAATTCTGTAGATGACAGTCCAAGAGCAAAGACAATCCATGATGTTTCTTAGCCCAGCCTTTATATACTGCAGTATTTGGAGAGGAGATTCTGTAGCTCTCAGAATATACTGGCATTTGGTTGTGGAAGAGGATGTCTATTATTAGATCACTGGATGATCTGTACTATTCAACAATGTCTCTTGGTCTCACTTGGTTATGTTCTAAGGTAATCTGAGATGAGAACAATGCAATCATGTGTGATGAAACAACAGCTTCCTGTCTTAACAGCTGTTGACTGTATCCTCCTAATAGCATTTCCTCAGAGGATGCTGACAGATTCCCGCAATCCATTTCTGCATAAAGTCGTGGAAGTTGTAGAATTGATTATAAACATGGAGTCTGTGAACTCTGTAGTCCTAAACTCACAGCATGGTCTAAAATTAACATTGAACATATCTAAGCATTCAGCCACATAGCATCATGTATTAGGACTATGCATCCGTCAAAAATTATTCAGCCAAATTATTTAATTCGTTTTTAATTCATTTTAATTTTTTTTGTATTTTTGTGTTTTATCTTGTGGCTGTTCACCGCCCTGAGTCCTTCGGGAGAAGGGCGGTATAGAAATTTAATAAAATATAAACGTATAAAATATAAAAATGCTCCCGAAGAGCATCTCTGGACCAATGCAGATGCGAGCACAACATCTCGCAGCTAGTTATTAAAACAGCCCTACATTTTTCAGTCTTTCATATAAGTCTTGGGAAAAAAATTGCTGCTTCCATAATTGGCTGCATTGGGTCCCTCTGGAATCTTTTAGAGGCAGTAAAATTAGTCAAGGATGAAGAATAAGGATATAACAAAATGCTATGCAACTGCTAGTAAAAAAAAATTCTCTATAAACACTGTATGTATGTTTGTGTGTTTGAATCATTGCTGCCTCCTGATGATTGCCTGGACAAGTCTCTTCATTTTCGTAGCAAGATTTCAGAAGTGGTTTGCTATTGCCTGCTTCCTAGGCGCGCGCGCGAGAGAGAGAGAGAGAGAGAGAGAGAGAGAGAGAGTTGGCTTTGTGCCTAACATAGCCTGATCCTTTAACTACTATACAAAGAAGCTAGCTCTTACAAATATAGATAGTGGCTTAAATTTAAAATTTATATGTTCAAATTATTAAAATTTGCATGCCCCCAGAATGCAGCAAACAATATTAGAAGAGTGCTGTTTGTTGAATACTTCTGAATCTTCTTTGATCAGGGGTTTTCCAACTCTTTCATGCCTTGAAATTTCTTAGTAAAAAAAAAAAAAAGAATCCCAGAAACTCTGATCAAACGACCAAACTCTTGTAATAGACAATTGGCTGCATTCAAATGAAGGTTTGTTTGTTTGTTGTGGCACCTGGTCTCTAAAAGACCCTTATCAAATTTTCACAGAACCCTAGGATTCTGTGAAACCCAATTTCAAAAAAAAAAAAAAAACCCTCTTCTAGAACATTTTCTAGGATCCTGGGTTGGTTTTCCCCCCATCTTGTAATTGAGTTGATGGAATGTGAGGAAGATTTTTGGAAGGGGAAGTGAGGGAAGAGATGCTTCCTAGGAAGGATTCAGATAAAAGGGGAAAGAGCCTGAACCTGAGTAAAGGGCAGAGAAGGAACCTTAGAAAGGATCCATCAGTGATTATAAGTCAGTAAAAAGAAACAGTGGGACATTTGTTCTTTCAGATTTGCAAGATTGTATTAAGGTAGCCTTGTAATAAAGTAGAATTAGTTCATTCTTTTGTGTTTCCTGTCTGGTTACTTAGGAGACTGACAGCTTTGCATACCACTTATTTCTGCTGTCTTGCAATCCCTCCCATCTCCCAGGTTAGTGTTAGGATTATCAACTGTGGGTTGACAGTTACTTCTGATTATTTATATATATATCTGTGCTGTAGCCACGAGGATATTACACCAATCAGTTATGTTTGCAGGGGGGATAAAAGCTTTTCAAAAATAAAGTTTTACAACTGGGCGTAGGCAAAAAAGAGAAAAGAAAAAGATTCCAGATTTGATAGGAAAACCTTTTGTATTTGCATCATCTTCCTTTGAAAACAGTAATATGCTATATGGCACTTCTGGCTGGAATTTAAAGTATCTTCTCTCTTTCCCTTTGGTTCTTTGTAAGAGGTTGTTTCTTTGCTGCTATTGGGTTAGAGAGAAATACATACAAATGAGAAATGTCTTTTATGTGTTTTCTGATGCAAACAAATAGGAACTCAAAATACAGAATAAAAGAGTTTGGAAGGGACCTTGGAGGTCTTCTAGTTCAATTCCCTGCTCAAAAAGGAGACCCTATACCAGGGGGGTCAAACTGGTGGTCATGCCTACCCCAGCTCTGTGAATGGGAAAAACATTGCAAAATGTCACGTGACAGCAACGTTATATGGTGAGTTTGATACCCGTGCCTAAACCATTCTGGACAAATGGCTATCCAATCTTTTCTTAAAACCCTTCACTAATGGAGCATCCACAACTTCTGGAGACAAGACATTCCACTGATTAATTGTTCTCACTGTCAGGAAATTTCTCCTTAATTCCAGGTTGCTTCTCTCCTTGATTAGTTTCCATCCATTGCTTCTTATTCTGCCTTCAGGTGCTTTGGAGAATAGGTTGACTTCCTCTTCTTTGTAGCAGCCCCTCAAATATTGGAACACTGCTATCATGTCTCCCCTACTCCTTCTTTTCACTAGACTAAACATACCCAATTCCAGTAACCATTTTTATATGTTTTAGCCTCCAATCACCTAATCATCTTTGTTGCTCTAACAATGGAACTATCTGCTTCCTGGAATTGTGGATACATCATCATTGTTGCTTTTCAAACAAAAGCAGAATAGCCATTTGTCTGAGACGGTAATGAAGATTCAGCCCTGGATGGTAGGAGGGGTCTACTAGAAGACCTCCAGGGCCCCTTTCATCTCTAGGATTCTACATCCTTTAGTTATAAAACTCAGCATTAAGAATATTCATGGAAAAAGAGATTGAGATAATAAATGAAATGAAATCAAATATAAATATTTTATATGACATTCATTCAAATCTCTTCAAAGTTGTGAAAGCCAAAAAATTGGGAAGAAAACCAGCACATTTGGGAAAGTTGGTTTACTGTCAAATTGTATTCAAATTGTTCATTTTAAGATGATAAAAATGTTTGGATCCTTCACATATGTTATATAGAGTACTGGCAATACTATATATAACCTGTTTTTCCCCTGATTTGGCAACTTCAACTGTATAAACAATATTTGGCTAATTATCCCAAACCACAGATTAGAAATAGGGAAGTTTCTGTAAATACTATGCTAAAGTTCTCCCATCCCAACATTTTCTCATATTTACAGCAATTGTAAAAGATTAAGCTTATTCCATCATGGTTAACAATTTTGACACACACACACACACACACACACACACACACACACACACAATCCCAACCCCATCCTACCTCTTTTTTAGTATGGGAAGTGAAAGAGTAGGGAAAAACTGCATATTTTAAAGTTATAAAAGTTTCTACACGCATTTTAAAAGGAATTTCCCAAAAGTACCAATTGCTCATAGCACTTCCCCCACACACACCCCTGCAACAATTATATTGATTACTTTGTAGCTAATCTCTATAAAATTAAAGAATAAAATTAAAAAGAATTTAACATTTGTGCTATTAAAGCTATAATTTGGCAGATATTCTGAATAAACCCTACACTAATTAGGCTAAACTATGTATTATTTACTAGCAATGGCTTGAGGAAAAACAATGCTGCTTTGCTGAGGAAAAAAAAATCCCCACTTATTCCAAAATAGTTATCATGAATTTATAATGGCAAACTGTTTCGTGCTTATTGCCTAGCCAAGAAGTTGGGTTTTTGAACCAAACAATTCTCTCAAATTTCCTTATTTTCAGCATACAAATTATTTGTCCTGTGCCTCAGAAAAATAATAACTAAATTAGCTAGGAAAAGATGGTGCAGACATAACAAGCTAGAAAGTTTAACTGCACAGGAATAATTAGAGATACTGAATGTTCTCTAAGGGGAAAAAAAAAAGCAAAAGTCATGAAGCTATTGACCCGATTTTGAAAGGGCTGCACGGTGTTACTGTGATCAGAACTAATTTAGCCCACCAAGAAAGTCATACCGAAAAAAAGAACAAGGATTTATTTATTTATTTATTTATTTATTTATTTATTTATTTATTTATTTATTTATTTATTTATTTATTAGTTCAATTTATATGCCACCCTTCTCCGTAGACTCAGGGCAGTTTACAATGCACTTACAGCAACAGCCTTCATTCTTTTTTCTATATACCTGCTTATTAGGGCTTTTGGCCCCCCATAAGCAGTGTTTCTACAAAGTCAGCTTATTGCCCCCACAATCTGGGTCCTCAATTTACCTACCTCGGAAGGATGGAAGGCTGAGTCAACGTTGAGCCTGGTGAGATTTGAACTCACACTAATTGCAGGCAGCTGGCAGCTAAGTGCTACATAACAGCACTTAATCCGCTGCACCACCAAGGCTCACTTGAAGTGAGCAACCCTCATAAGGTTCCCCATAGCTCTTCTCCCAACCAGCTCATTGGACCAGTGGCCCCCAACTAGAGGTGGTATTCAGCAGATTCTGACCAGTTCTGGAGAAGTGGAAATTTTGAGTAGTTCGGAAAGCCAGTAAATACCACCTCTGACTGGCCCCACCCCCATCTATTCTCTGCCTCCTGAGTCTCAGCTGATCGGGAGGAAATGGGGATTTTGCAGTAACCTTCCCCTAGAGTGAGGAGGGAATGGAGATTTTACAGTATCCTTCCCCTGCCACACCCACCAAGCCACGCCCACCAAGCCATGCCATGCCCACCAAGCCACACCCACAGAACCAATAGTAGAAATTTTTGAATCCCACCACTGCCCCCAACCTTTTGGGCACCAGTGACCAGTTCTGTGGAGAGAGGTTTTTCTGTGGACCAGAGGAGGCAGGGTTTTGTATGCTGCATGCATCCCTCAGAAACGGCTTCACTTGTTTGTGTGGCCTAGTTTCCAGCTTGCCACGGACTGGTGCCAGTACATGGACTGGGGGTTGGGAACCCTTGCATCAGACAATTAATGATTTCTTAAGAGGTTGGGAATGGGGTGAGATTACTTTTAAAGGATTCCCAAGATATGTGTGTACAAGGTATTTTTGAAAACAGAAAATGAAAAGAAATCTATGCAAATTTATAATAAATTATTAAAAGCTTTGGTAAGAAGACCACTAGAGTTCATTGCATAGAATATTTAAGTTAAGTTAAGTACCAGGTTTGTTTCAATTACTTCCATTTCAGCATTCCACAATGATAAATTATTTGATCTCTCCTAGTGTCTCACATCTATGACTTCACATCTCATCTGGAAACAAAATGGCAGCCAATATAAAATCTTCAGTGCAGGTGTCTCTATGGTCTCTATTAGTTCTTCCAGAGATTCAGCCTTGCCTCTCATTTCTGAACTCCCTTATTCATTCCCAAGAGTGATAGGAGTGAAGGAAGAGAGAATTGTCATGCATTCCCTGAGAATACAGGCTTCAAAGAAGCTGGTGTTGAAAGCAAGTAAATTGACAGAGGAGGGAACCTTAAAAGTAAACTGCTAAAAAAGGACCTGCCCTCCTTTTTCATTTTCTAAGTCTGGAGCTGGGGTGTTCAACCTTGTTAACTTTAAGACTTGTGGACCAACTGAAGAATTCTGGCAGTTGAAGTCCACAAACCTTAAAGTTGCCAAAGTTGGATACCTCTGCTCTCAAGGATGAGAATCTACAAGAGAAAACCTCCTCTTCACTGAATGGGGGCTCTTGAGAATCAGGCTCCTTGTATGGTGGAGAATATAACCTAGGTCTGTCAAACTGACGCATCTGGCCCACCCACGCATCCATGGGCCAGATGCGTCACGCGCTGGCCATGCCCTTGCCCAGTTTAGCGAAGGGGGGGAAAGTCCTTATACGTCACATGACACTGTTGTGGTGATGCAAGTTTGACACCTCTGATATAACCCCATGCTCTGAATCAACTGCTTCCATTGTGAACTGACAGGCACATATATACACACTCACAAGTATTTTCATTTTGGGTTTATATTCAATTCATTATCTCTCATCCAACTCACTGTGACTCCTGGCAGGCATGTAAGAGAGTCAGCCTATTACGTGGTGATATTACAGAGAAACAGATTTGGATGTCATCAGCATATTGTTATCAGATTTCTTTCCAGGTCTCCTGATGATTTCCCCCAGTGGCTTCAGATAGTTATTAGAAAGCACCAGAGACCAGACTGAGGCCTGAGAAACAATATACAATGCCACCTGTTTCAAAGAGCAGAACAACAGGTGATACAGTTACAAGCTTTGAGATACAAATTAGTAAGAGAAAGGAATAGAGTTACAGTACTACAAAGTCCCCTGTACACATTGTCCCTGATGATCCAAAAGGAACTCCTGGCCAATATCTGGAGCTATTCTAAACAGAACAAAATATTATAAAGCAGCATGTTTTTTTCAGAAGGCAACTTACAAAATACCCTACACAAATAAAACATCCTCTACCAGACCCATGAAATGAACATAACAACCCTGATGGCAGTATTTTTAATCCAGATCAGTGGAGCAAAAAGTTGAGTGGAGGTACTGTAGCAGGCACAACAATAAAACAGGAACATCTTCACTACACAGAATTGCAAACAAGGAACTTAACCAACAAAGGTGATGGGAAGACATGGATTCTGTTGTTTCACAAGTACATTCTGCAGCATCGTATTCAGATCTTTTCACTCTGTATCTAAAAGTTGACATGTCCTGTTACCAACAGGGTAACAGAGAAACCAAAAGTATAATTGGTTTCTAACTGTTTGTTATAATGGAACTACCATCCTCTTAAATTTCTCTGGAATAACCTGAGTAGAAGCTGTTATGCTATGAATCTCTTATACAGACAAAGCAGCTCCCAAGAGGGAGTGATTTCAAATACATGTCAATGAGGAAGACATTTCAGATTGAATATATGCTCTAATTCTGTGGTGGTGCATATGAAAATGATTCATGGGGACAAAGCTTCCTTCCTTGTAGTCTGTAAAATAACAAGAATGGAGACCAGGTTGTCTTAAACTGGACTCTAACATTAGAGCTCTAAAGCACGGGCATATATATGGTCAGATAACTGTCTGATCTGTTTCACCAACTCTGTGGAGCTGAATGGGTGTATCGGCTCAACTAATTAAGAGATGGAGGATTACCTGCCTACCAACATAATATTTCATGTTAAGTAAATATGTCAATGAACTGCAATACATGAAAAGTGCTGGTTTACTCAGGTTACCCAGGAATCCAGATGTCGAAGTTACATAGGGAAGAATGTCCCTTCATCTCAATGTTTCTATCTCCATTTCATCTGTGCCCAATACCATTTTTCTTTTATATTATGAGTTAATGATTATAAATTAATCATTAGCAATTGTTTGACAGCCCATTGTTTTTAATCATAACAAGATTTATTCATTAAATAAGTACATTGTCAAGGTTCTGACAGACGAACCCAACCAAAGCAAGCATGATCGAGATGCTCCAATCTCTTTATGCAAAACTTTATTGAGTACATCATTATGTACATCAGTGTACATAAAAAGACAGGATACATTCGTCAAGAATCATAGGTACAACACTTAAAGAATCGCAGAGACTAATAAAAAAATAAAGAAATCATTAGAGAGCATTTCACTGAGGCAGCCGTTGGCGGCGCCATCTTGGATAACGTTCATATTCTACCACCCTCCAATTAGCTCAGGTCATTGTCCAATGCAGTCTCTGGGTATTGTTATGGGAAAGTCTTTTGTGGCTTTGGTAAACACCTGCCGAAATGTCCTTGGTTCTCACACCAACATCTTGATGTCTGTGCCATGTTTTATCTCCCTCTCCCTCCCCTCATAGTTCATTGGCAAGCTGAGATATGATAATAGTTACAACCGAAGAAGTCTTTTGAAGCTTGACATACATGCTTTGGCATCAGTTTCCACATTTCAGAAAGCAAGGGTCATTTTCAAATGTCCTAAAATAACAACTTTGTAGAAAAAGTGCCTTGTACAAAAATGTGTATCTGACAGAAAAGTGCAGCTTGAAGAAATATGCTAAATGAGCTGCACGTGACTGTTTAACATAGCAAATCTATGAGTAGTCTGCTGATGACAGCATTTCAGAAATGACTGAAAAAATGAAAATGTTCTAAGTGCAAATTATATTAACATTTATGTTAGGGAAGACCGTACGCTGGGAGTACTTCCAATTTATGCTTTAGTGAATAAAAAAATATGCCTCCTTTTTATGGTTGTTTTTCTACAATTTTAAATAAATGGTTTCCTCTGGAAATTAGGAGATGGGCTACTGTGCCGTGAATGAATATAGACTAAGACCAAATAGTATTAGTAAAATTAAGCTTTAAAAATTAAAATCAAATTCATTTCATTAGATGCAACTAAATTTTAGTTTAATTTATACCGCCTTACTTTCTTGTTCCTGATTTTGCCTAGCACTTTTCACATTAATGCTGTTTTTAAATATTATATATTCATGTTCCTTAATTTCTATGCATTTGACAGTCCTGTTCCTTTAGATAACACAAACTGTATTAATTCTTATGCAGTGGCAGAAAACAGATTCTTTCAGACCTTAATGTTCCAATTAATGCCAAAGAAGAAGAAAAAGAATGGGTTAGATGAGAGCGAGTTTATTTGGAAGTAGCCAGACATTGTTGATTTTTGGAAACACAGAACCAGACTCAGACCAGCAGAAATTTTTTTTCCAAGTAGAAAAAAAAAAGAGAGACAACATAAAACTAACATGATGGGAAGTGTAAAGGAGGAGAAGAAGAGAGAAACAGCCAAAGAACTTTGATATATTTGGGAACATATCCAATATGGGGATCTTCCTACTCACAACTCCTGCTTTAGGAGCAGGTGGCAGCATGGGGGGAGGGGAGGGCAAAGCAAATAGGAAGGCAGATGAAGAAAGGCTGGGGTTAGGGTGGCTCATCATAATCAATGTGATATTTTTTATTCTGATGGCTAATTTAGTGAACACAGTTGAAATAATCCTGTTTAGTTAGGTACACAAACTCAAGATTCTAGTCTATAAAATAGTGTATCAGTGACGTGTTTTCAGAATGTGTGCTTTCTGCTGTAATAATCCCTCTGATAGGGCTACAGACTTGAAAAAAATGTCCTTTTTTCCTGTTTTCTTCTCCGGTGTTTAGCCCCACATATTTAATTTTAAGATTATCAACCCAATAATTAAACAGGATCAGCAGATTTTAATAGTTAACAGAGTCATTTGATTGTTTTCAGGATTTGTGATACTGCTTTCAAGATGTTAATAAGATTCAGTTTTTTAAAGCAATCACTACCAGGGCATGGTAGTTTTAGTTTTCAAGTATGGATTTTAGTACATCAAAGAAAAAGAATTCCACATTAATATCTCTCTACACATTTTAATTAAAATAGTCTCTCTTTCATGTATAATTTTTTAAAAACTGTCTTCTATATGTATTGAACAAGAATACCCAATGTCTAGTTAAGAAGTATTGGCAACTATTGTCCAACATTTATGGAGGAATAGAGAATTTGGAAATTGCAATAATCTTTGCATGATATTAAAAACATAAGTCTTACAAAAAGCAGTGAAAACTTACTTACAAAATTGTAACAAAATACTCCAATTATTGTCACTCCATATATATTCTTAGGTACTTTTGACAAGTCTGCAGTGGCCAAAAGTTTCACCTTTCACTTTAGCAAGAAGGGGAAAGAGCAGGGGTGAAATGCTACCAGTTCGCTCCGGTTTGGGCAAACCGGTAGTGATAAAAACTACCAGTTCAGGCGAACCAGTAGTAAAAAAAACGCTACTAGTTCAGATGAACCGGTAGTTAGTTATCGGTTTGGGTGAACTGGTAGTTAAAAAAAGTTACTGGTTCCTCTGAACCGGTATTTCCGACGATCAGCTGTGCAGCGGGGTTCAGCTTTGCTAGAAAGCAGGAAATCCTGCTTTCAAGCGAAGCTAAACTGCGCGCCACAGCTGATCCCCCCTCGCTTCCAGTTACCTTCCCAAGCTTCCTTTTGGCGCATACTGTGCATGTGCATTTGGTATGCACTGCGTATGCACGCATGCAGAGCACACATTTGATGTGCACTGCGCATGTGCACATGGCACACGTTTGGGCGCAGTGCGCATGTGTGGCCAGCGAACCAGTAGCAAACCGGTTCGGATTTCACCACTGGGATAGAGAAATAGTCCAAGAGGAGAATGAGTGGTGAAAGTTAAAAGCAGAGCAGATAGTTCTGCCTTGTGAGAGGTTTAATAGAAAAAAACCATAAAAATATTCATAAAAATAATTGTAAAGAAAGGACGAGATAGAAATCACATTAGGTTATATTTTTGGTTAAGGGCCTACTGAATATGTTTAAATACACATCAAGCTAACAAAAAGACTGTCAATATTTAGTATTAATATTATGATATGATAGCAAACTTCTGGAAAGAAAAAAGAATAACTGGAAAATTATATAATAAGTAAACAAATCTAGAAAATTCATGTTTTATGCTTAGCTTTCACTCTCATGCAGCTGGATGATATTAACTAATACCTGATATCAGTCTTTCATTGATTTGTTTTTTAATTATATTGCACCTAAAAATGCACCTAATCATTCTTGCTTCTGAGATATGTAAACTGACATTTGAGAATAGTGTGCAGTCATTCTACTGTAAATTATGAAAATTCTGCTACTATTAACATCTTGCCCTTTCTTACTGCCAGTTTAATTTCATTAAATGTTTAATGCTTGTTCTAGGCTGGGTGGACAGAGGTGTATTATAATGGAATAATTTTCCTTTCTAATTTTCTGTGTAAAATACCAAACTATTTTTGCCACTAAATTTTAACACATTGTCCTAATTTTTGTGTGCATTTTAAAGTTGTGCTTTTCTAAAATTATTCCATAATCCCTAAGAGGAGTGGAGGTGATGCTGTGCTCTCTCATGTGTAGACATACATACTTTAGACAATGACACATCTGATTTAATAGAGAAAATGAGAATCCCATTGTCTTAGCCAAGTCAGTCTTTGAAGAATGACATATTCTTGTGACTAATAGAGTTATTCTAGCATACATTTCATAAATCACAGCCTAGTTCATCAGCCATAATCATTTTTTGTTAGTATTTACAAAGCTACAAAATTTTGTTAGTTTGGGGTCTCAAGGAGCATTAAATTTTATGTGTGATAAATCTCATACGCTGTTTGGGTATTTTACTGGGATTTACTTTACTAGCATTTTTCCTTTGATTCAGAATGCAATTGAAAATTTATGGTTGCAAGTGAACTGACAACCTAAAAAGGCAGAGAACTAATAATTTAATCTTAAACATATTTATTAATTTTATTAATTAAAGTGAGTTTAGCATGACATTGAGTGCTATATCTAGGAGAAAGGTGTTATAGTAAACAAACATAATATAGAGATGATGCAAAACCTGTAGTTTATGTGCAGGACTTAATCATTTCCATGAAATGTTTTCATCATATCTAGTAATTCCAGTAATTCTAGTAAGTCCTTTTAAAAAATTAACACATTTTAAAAATAACACCTTTATTAAAACAAATTAAAAGTGACAAAAAAATTATACATCACACAAATTTATAACAAAAATGACCAACTTTTTTTAATACAGGGATAATAACAAAATCACCTCTAAATTTGTACAAATATTATCAATTTACAATAACATAAAAAATTAATAATCAACATACTAAAACCCATATTCATAAAATATTCTTCTCTTAATTTTATCTAAGATATAGTAAATTATCTGATGTTGATAACCTTACATTTAAAAAGCTACAATATTTCTCTAGTCCATTTCAGTCTAATCTTCAAATCCCAAAATTGATTTTTCTCCTGTCTTAACATTTTAACCATTCTGAATTCTGCAGTAAACAGCTGACAATATAACTAGGTGTTGACTAGAATATAACTTTATTACGGTCATCGACCAGCAATAGACATACAATATATTAAAAAAATAATACTGACATTAATAGTGGATAATAACATCGCTGTTAAGAAAATACATGATCTCACACCGTTAGGGTCACTCACTAATTTACATGAGTGGAGAGCTGATAAATATGTGAATATATACATATATCATATATATATATATAATTATCATTAAAGATAATTTGAGATATATATATCTCAAATTTATATTTTGTTTATAAAGAAATAAAGGGAAACTAGTATAGATCTATTTCAAGCTATTTAGCTCTTATCAACTAGCCTTACTTGGATTCAAACTTGGGTTGCCTGCACGTTGGGCAGTTGTATTAACCTCTGAGCCACAAGTTCTCCTCCCTTCATCAAAATTGGCACAAGTTGACAGCTATAATTCTGTAACCAATTTTTTTCTTGTGGACATTGCAGCCACACAGAATTTTGCCACTGCACACGTGGTAGCCAGGTTTGAGTCCTGGAGAAGAAAGCCTACATAAAAGTCGTCTGCCCTCCCTGGCAATCTCTCTAATAAGGGGAGAATAATTCCTGAGCTATAAACTCTATATAACTCACAGTACAATAAAACATGTGAGATATCTTCAACTTCTCCTTTACCACATATACATACCCATTCTGCTATTCGTGTTCTCTTATACCTATCCTGGAGAAGTGCTGAGGGGAGAATATTAAATCTGGCTCTGAATAAAGCTATTCTTTATTTTGGGAAGATCAGATCATTGACATATCTTGCCGATTCCCACAGACCCTTTTTGAGTCTGTCCCTACTGTGGAGAGGAAACCTATTTAGTTCTTCTTGGAACTCCATGTCCTTCATTCAATTACTACTTGCTTTGCTTTGTCAAAGCCTAGGGACATTAAGAATATTGGTGAGAGCCCATAAGAGCCCAGCTTGTAAACTATCTCCTGTTTCCAGGAGGAGAGGAAGTTGTCAGTCAACACTATCGGGGACAGTTCCTCTGGAAAGAAATTCATTTTTAGCCAATAAATGATCATCATCTTCCAGGCTCTTACCTGAATTTGAGGCATACCTGTCTCGATTCTTAACTGGGCATTTGAAGTTCTTTTGGGTGCAGCTAAGATGGCTTACAGGAATTTGGTTTGTATGATTTCTTGTAAGTCTTTCTTTGCAAGGATTCCTGTTTGTGCCCCATAAAGAATTTGCGCCAATGTTTTGGCCTCAAAAAGTTTTAAGGGATCAGGTACTAATTGACCTCCGCCTGTGTAAAAGAAATGTTTAACTGCATTTGAGGACCTATTGGCTGCTTGCAATGTCTGCTCCAGGTGTGCCTTCCATGTCCCTTGCGAGTGGAAGACCACCCCAAGGTATCTAAATGTACTAACCTGTTCCAATCTATGTCCTTCAATTTTCCAGGAGTATTGGCTGGGTCTTTTAACAAAAACTAAAATTTTTGATTTATCAAAGTTAAGGACCAATTTGTTCTGTCTACAACAGCCAAGTGTTGCCCTAATTGTTCTCTTCAGTCCTATGGGAGTTTGTGAAATAATAGCAACATTGTCAGCATATAGGAGAATCAGAATTTTGCGTTGTACTAGGTTAGGAGGATGTAGATCAGGGTTCTGTAAGAGATCGATCAGGGGGTTAATATAGAAGTTAAAAAGGGAGGGGGGACAGGATGCAACCTTTTTGAACCCTTACTGGGTCAGTTAAAGTCCCTTGAGGATTACTCCTCACTTTCAAGGTGGAATTAGTATACAATTTTTGTATGAGGAAAAGGAGGCATTTATCAATTGTGGTGCATTTTAATTTCTCCCATAGGGTGTTCCTGGATATTGAATTGAAGGCCTGCTTAAAATTTTATCTAAGATATAGTAAACTATCTGATGTTGATAACCTTATATTTAAAAAGCTATCATATTTCTCTAGTCCATTTCAATCTAATCTTCAAATCCCAAAGTTGATTTTTCTCCTGTCTTAACATTTTAACCATTCTGAATTCTGCAGTGAACAGCTGACAATATAACTAGGTGTTGAATTCTTTTAATAGCAAATTTAAAAAAACCTTGAACTTTGCAGGTGGCATATAGTTTCCTGAACTTTTCGAAAAGTGCAATCTGCGGATTAAACACTCCAACTGGTCATTTGGGAAAAAAATATTTTTTCTACTTGTTAGAAGATATAGACAAAACAAAGAGTAAAAAACAGATGGCTACAAATGGAAGGATTTGACCCCATTAATAAAGTGGGAAGTATTAATTACCATGAGAAATGAACTAATCTAACATTTTTCTATAACAAAACTGCAAATTTTGAGCAAATCAAAATTTCCTTAAGGTCAAATCTGCTTAAATTCATATCTCCCATAATTTGAGTTGTTTTTTTAAAAATATGTAGTATTCTAACTTTGGTCTTTTCCAAACATACTCTGAAGTGCTTGCCTCTTTTTGCTTCCATTTGATCAATCCACACTCAAAATTTACTTTGAGCCTGGATTGCTTGTCACAATTTATTTCCCCAGGAACAAAAGCTTTTTTAAAAAAATCATGAAATCAAGTTACTTAGCTCAACTGCTGAACTATCCTCAGCTACTTAGTTCACAAAACATGCACAATTAATTCTGGCTGTCTATGCCATCATGCAAATTGATGGACATTATCCCATCAGCTGCATATCAGCTGAAACCTACCCATCATTTATAAAATAGACCACTGCTATTGCTGGATTTAATGGTGCTAGAAGAACTGCCATTATCGCTGGAAGAGATGTCAGTGTTAGATTGCTGGATGTCACAATATGTCTGGTTGTAGATGTATATCCTAACAATTTTTCATTGATTCCTGCTTTGCCATTATTGCAGTCTGCTCAATTTGATGCAAATTGCTAGCATCTTTAGCCTGTGGGAAAGAATCCAATGTTTGCTTCTCCACTTAAGGTATGTATGTGTTTGGGAATGAATTCGACATGGCAGCAAGTTGCATTTGCAATGCCTCAACAACACAGAAAGAGAAAGAACAGTAGCTATATAAAACAGAGTCACAGGTCAGACATTTGACTCAGACAGATAATCCTTACATTCTTTGGAAGATAGTTATTTCTATTTAGTAACTGTTCTTGTAATAGCAGTATTTTACAATAAAGCTTTGTGGTGTCTTTTCCTCCTATTAGGCTTAGGACATTATAAGGTCAATAACCTTTCTAGGATGCCAACATTATCATCAACCAAAGTTTTGGTTTTTTTTTTAAAAAAATATAGCGAGTTCCAAGTGAAAAAAGAGATGCAGTTAATATTATTCTGAAATAATGAACTTCACAAGTATGCACACTGCATCACAAACAAAGAAGTAATTAAAATAGAATTTCTAAAGCCTGATAATCTCTAGCTCTGCTATTGCTTATCTATTGACTTTGTAGACTACACAAAAACATCAAGATAAAAATTAAAATTCTCAAAAAAAGTGTTAGTAAAACTAAACTGCATATATATGGAGGTATAATGAAGTAAAGCAATGGAAACTCTTGCATAAAACAAACTTTTTCAAAACTTTTTCAGGATAGAGAACAATGTACCGTATTTTTCGGTGTATAAGACGCATCTTTTTACCCCCAAAAAGGGGGTGAAAATCTGGGTGCGTCTTGTACGCCGAATGTAGCCCTGCCCACCCACCGGCCCTCACCCTTCGGCCATTTTCGGCCAGTTCCAGGTGGCAGGGATCTGGGTCGGGGCATAGCCTGAGGAACAACCCTCACTCTTCGGGATAGTTGGGTGGGGGGTAATTTGCCCAGCAGCTTCAGGGAACAAGACAGGTGCCACGATTTGTGGCTGGTCACCCCTCTGGCCACACTGACTTCACTCCCCAGCAATGTGAGGAGCCGCCGCCGCCACTGCCTAAGCCCTCTCTGCGCCCAGGAGCCAAGCCGAGCTGAATGGGAGCCCCTAAAGGGAAACGTTCCTTCTTTCTAGCCATCGCTGCCCGGATTCCCCAATGCAATTCTCAAGAGTCACGCTTCAGATGGCGGCCAGTTCCCCTGCAATGTGTAGTGGGGAACTGGGAAGTGCTTTGGATTCGGGGAGGAGATTGTAGCACTGCCACCTGAAAGTGTTTTTCTGCACATTTCAGAGCTGTGCGCCCCCATCCTCCTTCTCAGCAGACTCAACTTCTCTTTCCTCCTGGCCAGATCCGCCGCCTGAAACACGGTGCACTTTTTTTTGTCTCTGCACACCCCATGTTTGGAATCAGGAAGGGGATCGCGGGTCTGCTTCCCAAACCAACGCATTGCAGGGGAACTGGCCGCTACCTGAAGCGCGACTCTTGAGAATTGCATTGGGGAATCCGGGCAGCGATGGCTGGAAAGGAGGAATGTTTCTCTTTAGGGGCTCCCATTCAGCTCGGCTTGGCTCCTGGGCACAGAGAGGGCTTAGGCAGTGGCGGCAGTGGCTCCTCACATTGCTGGGGAGTGAAGTCAGTGTGGCCAGAGGGGTGACCAGCCACAAATCGTGGCACCCGCCTTGTTCCCCGAAGCTGCTGGGCAGATTTCCCCCCCCCCGACTGTCCCGAAGAGGTTTCTTCCTCAGGGAGGTTTGTCCCTTTCCCCCAGAGCATGCGAGAGGTCTCTTTGGGGGAAAGCGAGTAGTCCCTGCACCTCTCGCTTGCAGGAGGAGGAGGAGGGCAGCGCCACCTTAAATGCTGGTAGGCAGAGGTAAAATACTTTTTTCCTTGTTTTCCTCCCCCAAAATTAAGGTGCGTTTTATATTCCCATGCGTCTTATACACCGAAAAATATGGTAGTTTATGGTCAACAGGTAGTCTACCTTAATATGATGGTCTTCAAAATTTTCTGAAAATTTAAAATTCTCAGAAATACAGTTGAAAATGCTGACTGAAAATTCTGGCAGTTATAGTCCCAACACCTTGGGAAGGCACTATGTTGAAGAAGGCAGGCCTAAGTACAATGTTGAAAGTCCAGTCAAAAAGATCAAGAATACTTTAAATTTTTTAAATATATAGAAATGGGGAAAAAAATGTTTACTACACTAAAACATGAATCATCTAACTAAAAAGTTAGGCAGTCATATTTTTAAAAATGTGATAAATCCTACTGTAGACATTATCTCCATCAAGTGACATCTTGTATTTGCTAGAAAACAAGAGTAGGCTTCCCTTCCCTTCCCTTCCCTTCCCTTCCCTTCCCTTCCCTTCCCTTCCCTTCCCTTGTCCTGTCCTGTTCTTTTTCCTTTCCTTCTTTCCTTTCCTTTCCTTTCCTTTCCTTTCCTTTCCTTTCCTTTCCTTTCCTTTCCTTTCCTTTCCTTTCCTTCTTTCCTTTCCTTTCCTTTCCTTCAACATGCCTTGGAGAAGTGAAAGGAGAGAAGGAAGTCATTCCTAGCCACCAGCCCTCTTTCAATCTCCCACTTGGTTGACTGTGGCTAAAAAGTTGAAGTTCCTCTCATCAGCAATCCTCACCAATCAGTTCAGTCAGGCATAGCCTGTCTGCAGTTCACCTGTGCTGGGTTTCCAAGGGACAGGCAATATATTTACACATGTTCTCCACCTGTGGAGCTTGCTCCATGTGTAAAGATGCAACCATTGTTGTGCAAATCTTCAGAAAATGCCATTTACTGACAAGACAACCCCTGCTGATTGACTTGGCACTAAATGGTTCATCCAGCCTTCACTTACAGCTATTAAGCTTCAGGCAGAGGAAACTTTTGTTTCTTTTCATGTCAACAAGAGTAATTTCCCATCACTTTATGAGCCAAATAGAACATTCACGTCTTTGATCCTTCCTCTAATTTAGTAGCAGCATTGGAAGCCTAAAATAATGTTCCATATGGAGTGAATCCCCCCCCCTTTTTTTCTCTCATCACTAGTTCTTTTCCAATTGGAAATTTTGCCCTGGGGGAAAAACTCATTAAAGGATCACTTAAGGTTAGTACACCTACAATTCATTTTCAAAGGAAAGTTACTATTTTTGAGTCAGCACTCTAAGCATTTATGAGATTGTGCCACGTTGAATTTCAGCCTACCAAATCTAGTTTGTTTGTTTTTTTAAGGTTCATTAACTATTTCAATGATAATCAAAATATCTTCTTGAGATACCAATGGATTTGAACAGTGGTGGGATTCAAATAATTTAACAACTGGTTCTCTGCCCTAATGATTTCTTCCAACAACCAGTTCACCAAACTGCTCAGAAAGTTAACAACCGGTTCTCCCGAATTGGTGCGAACTGGCTGAATCCCACCACTGGATTTAAAGCACATGCCTTCCTATTGGAAGCATGCAGGATTTCAAAGTTCATATGTCTGACTGAATCAGTGGCCTCAAGAATTTTATTTTCCTAGGCTGGCAACCAGCATATCCAGGGTGTCAGTTTGCCCACTGGAGGGTGTCTTGAGCCAAGGAACTTTGCATTATGTGCATTAATCTTTTTAAGATTCTATGAAGTTGTTTGCTGATTTTGTAAAGACTGGCAAACCTGTCTCCCTTTTAATATAGCCAGTGTGGAGTAGGGGTTAAGGTGTTGGAAATCAGCAAAAGGCAGAATTTAGTCCATCCTTAGCCACAGAATCTCACTGAAGTGACTTTGGGCAAATCCCACTCTTACACTGAACCTACTTTGTTGTTATTGGAGAAAATAGATAGTGGGAGCATTATGTATGCTTGTTGTCAGCTCCTGAGCAAAAAAGGCAAAATATCAATCAAATTAAACATGCATTCTGTTTTATTCCAGGATGCTTGGATAGTGGAAATGAAATGAAAGACCCAATACTCTTATTTCAGATTGGATTCTTTTGGAAGAAGGATCCAATACAAGATGGCAAAATGTAATTTTTATGTTCTTTTTAACTCAATGAGCTATGTAGTATGTGTCAGATAATAGCTAGGAAAAATGGATGGTGAGACACAAGAAACAGTCATCGTTTTGGAAGGAATAGCAAAACACATTCTAAAATTTCACAAAATCCTAGAACCTTTTCTCTGAGAAAAAGTTGGCAGTTTTGGTAACAGCTTATTATCTTTGAACTTTCTTAGGTTCAATTAGAATTCAGCAAAGTCTACATTCTTCTTCTAATGTTTATTTATTAATGAAAGACAAAGTACAAGAGGATACTTTGATGATACAATGACAGGTCTCTGGTCCAATGCAGGGGTGGGTTCTACTTACCTTTACTACCAGTTTGCAGTGGGGACGCAGGTGTGTGCTTGCTTTGTGGGTGTGCGCTCTTCTGCGCATGCGCAGAAACATTTTGATGACATCGGGATCAGTGGGCGGAGCCTCCCGCCAGTTTTACTACTGGTTCTATAGAACCGGTGCGAACTGGGGGCAACCCACCACTGATCCGATGTAACCTTTTTGATTCTAGACTCAGTGACATTGCTTTGAAATCTATTTAGAGACTTCCAATTATCAAAATCTATTTCAATAGAAAACTGCTCTTTTCCATCAATGCCAATGTCATCCTCTGTAGGCTTTTTTAGTCATGTATGGTAGAATATTTTCTTGGGAAAAAAAAAATCAAGTCTTGCAGTTGATTCTTTTGTAGCCGTGAAAAAACTTCTGTATAATTTCAAATGTCTCAAATGATATACTTACATAGATGTATCTAGCGTTCGTCAATTTTCTTCCCTCATTCTGATTGGCTACAGTTGTCTAGATGCCTGGAGGGGATAGTCTAGTGAGAAGATGTGTACAAGTTAACAACTACAATTGCTCCTAGAACTTCCATCACTAAGCAAAGTAGTTGCTAAGTGAATCACACTTGATTTAAAGACCTTTTTTGCTGTAGCTATTAACGAAGCATGTTGGGTGTCACAGAAATGGATTGTGGCAACTTTGCTTGTTGGAAACCAATTGAGAAAGTTGCAAATGACAATCACGTGACCCCATGACATTGCAACCATTGTAAAAATATGCCGATTGCGAAGCACTTGAATTTTGATCTCATGACCACAGGGATAGTATGACAGTCATAAGAGTGAGGATTAACTGAAAATTGCTTTTTTTCAGCACTGTTGTAACCTTAAATGGTCACTAAATGAATGGCCAACCTGTGTCCTGTGACTTCCATTTGACCAACCACATGGTTCAGTGATCGGATTTGCAGTCTCTATCACCTTCCTCCTGGGATTCAGATATGGCCTGGATTCTGCTCAGCTGTTGAGATGTTAGGGCAGACCTGTGTCAGGGTTCCAAGTACACCCCCAATGAAAGAAGACTCTGAGGCTAAAAGTTCCTCAAAGTTCCATTTTATTAGAGATGTCATATTGGCACATCTGGGAAAACTGAATCTGAAAGCTTCCAGATTTTTCCCACCTAAAAGAAAGTCCAAGTCCCTTCCCCTGCACCCACATGCCCATCACATGGTCCAATCAATGCACCATCCCAACTGGAGATGTCTCCTAGTCATGCCACTCCAGGTGCAGGCTGAATGTCCTTGACTCCCAGAGAAAAGAATGTTATTATGGCTAGATATCTCTACAACTCCCTGCAATCCCCCCCCTCCAGTTTCCCACAACACTAAGTGTGGCAGCCCTGAGATCCAAAGAAAAAGATGGCCTCCAGGGCTGACAACCTGACTCTGACAGCTTGAAGGAGATGTGCTGGGTTGTTATGGTTCCATTCTCTCAATCAATTCCCATCATATTGTTGTGACCCAGGCCCAAGTAGGTAGTTTTAGACACAAACAGTTCTGCAACAGACGCAAACAAACAGACTTTATTAGAACAGCTGAGAATTAACTCATTCTCAGTGTAGTCCAGACTAAATTAAAACAAACTCTTCATAACACAAATTCTTCAGTCTAATCACCAACCTTGGTATAATTAGGCAAACTGCCAAAGGCTTCTCTTGGCAAAAGTTCAGAAGCAAAAGACGCCGACCACAGATAAGTGCAGCAAGACAAGAACAAGTCTATCAACGTTGTTTTCCGACAAAGAGCCCAAGAGCCGTTGCTGGTCTTTTAAGCCTTATGGGAGGGGCCAATCACTACTTAGCCGTACTCCTGAGTCATCCTCTTTGCTTTAGCTGCTTTTGCCTTCTGGTTTCTCATACGTGCACTAGGAACAGGCTTCTCCTGTTCCTCTGCCTCTCTACTGTCAGCCTCTGGAGGCTCCGGAGTCCGCACATCACTCCTGATGGCCCTGGCCCCATCTCTGCCTCCGACGCAGAGCCCTCCTCTGGGCTTACTCCAGCCTCCAGGACTGGCCCCTGTTCTTCCTCAGCCTCATTGCTGTTGACTCCGCTGCCAGCTCCGCAGGCTGCTGGTGGACCACAACACATATTTTATGTTGTTCTTTAACCAGCAAAGATTAAACTCTTTGCCTATAGAGACAAAATAAATAAATAAAAGTACTGATGATACAGTACTGAATACTACCAGGAAAAATTATTACAGTGTATGACTAGGGAGATAACTTCTTCATGTATGTAGCCTAACAGAACATCGCATACCTTTGAAAATATTTTCATAGGACTTCCGGGTTGGCTCCGCAGCACCATTGACGGTCTTTTTAGACCGCCGCCCCCGCGATCCCGTTGAGCCGTCCTGACAGCGTTAATCAGCTGTCAAACGGCTTGAAAATCTCCCCTTCGGGAAAAGAAGGGGAGGAGAGCAGGTGGGTGAGGGTAGAGCTCCCCGGAAACCCCTGGATTAACTCCAGGGGTTAGGAGGGTGAGAGCTCCCCGTTCAGCCCACTGAAGCTCCGGATCCGGGGGGACTCTGTTTTTTACAGAGCTAGGTGTTGCGTCCAATTTCTGCTGTCAAACAGAAGATTAAATGATTTCAAAAAGCAGGCGGAACAGAAGCAGGAGGACAAGCTTTTTGCAAGTATAATACTTAACTCCGGGGATACAATGTTTCTAATTGAACTTGCTGAGCTGGAAGTAAAGATGGCGTTTCTTTGTTGCGATTTTAAAAGTGAAACTTAGAAAGGAAAGTCTTTGTTAAGTGCTCAGAGACTGGCTTTAAGTTGCTGGAACAGATTTTGAAGAGCTGTTTGGGAAAAGACTATTTCGTTTGGTGATTTATAAAGAAATTGCTGAAAGCTGCTTAAAAAGATGGCTCTGACTTTATGATTTTATGGTTGTGGGAAGAAAGGAAATCTTTTTAAAATAAAATGGCTTCTAAGAAAGAAGATCCTGAAAGTGCTGGAAGCTATTCGGAGGTGTCAGAAATGGAACAGTTGTCTGATTTACAGAGCTATAAGGATTTTGATGCAGAATTTACAGAATTTATAAAAGAAGCCATGAATAATCACACTGCAGCTATAAGTAATCAAATAGCAATTCTTAAAGGGATAACAACAGAAATGACCGAGGAGACAAAAACAAGAATGGAGCATGATGACAATTCAGGAGATATTCTGATTGTAGCAGAGAAGGTGGAAGAATCTTCTCAAGAATTTTCGAGTTTATTCTCTGCTCTTTTTGAAAAAATTGATAGAATCTTTCAAAATTATGACTTGGTTTGGAAAAAAGTAGTAAATGACCAGACTTTCGAAGTTTCAGAAGATGAAGGAGATTTGCCAGTGGCATTTATACATTTAATTGAAAAGAAACAACTGAACTTTTTTTCACAAACTCTTGACAAACTCTGGTCCTATAGACGAAGGAATGAACTGATTTATATAAGCAAGAAGAGGCGATTTGGGGGCTCTAAATCAGAGGAAATTTTCTTAAAAAGGAGACAATCTTTGCAGCTACATCAACCTCAGATCAAAATGAAAAGCCTCCTCAAAATAGAAGTAGGAGGGTTGCAGAAAGACTGGAAAAAATATAAAAAGAAAGCAATAGAAGACTAACCTTTTCTTTTGGCTTTGCAGTTGTTCTACTCATGGTTAAAAATGATTATGTTTTAGGTGTTATAACTACTGAGGGGGAAAAAGTATAAAGTTAAATATTGATTTTAAAATATGATGCATTAATGGTTGAATGTAAGATTAACCCTTTTTGGTTTTCTAGTTGATGTATCAATGGTTAATTATGTTGATGATTACCCTTCAAAATTCTAAAAGCTGGAGGGAGGAATAATGAAGGGGGAAAATTTAGGAACTTTAAAAAATGTAGAAATTTAACTACTGAATATCTAAGGTTTATTTTTGGTTATGAGATTTTAAAATATCTGAACTTTGAGAAATAGGAGGGGAAAAATGTTTTTGCAAATGAATTGAATATTATACTGATATATTAAGAGAATTTTTAAGGTTTGAATGTTTAATATTTGTTAATGGCTTTAAAATTCTTAGAGTTGTTCTACTCATGGTAAAAAATGATTATGTTTTAGGTGTTATAATTACTGAGGGGTATGTATTAATGGTTAATTATGTTGATGAGGGAGGAATAATGAAAGAGGAAAATTTAGGAACTTAAAAAATGAAGAAATTTAACTACTAATATCTAAGGTTTATTTTTTGTTATGAGATTTTAAAATATCTGAACTTTGAGAAAAGTAGGAGGGGGAAAAATGTTTTTGTAAATCAATTGAATACTTTACTGATATATTAAGAGAATTTTCAAGGTTTGAATGTTTAATATTTGTTAATGGTTTTAAAACTCTTAGAGTTATTGGATTATACACTATTGTGAGTTTATAAAAAGGGAGGTTGATGAAATTGTAAAAGGGGAGTTAAGGGGTCTTGGGAGTTATTAAATCTTGTAGTTAGTTACCGTATTTTCCGGCGTATAAGACGACTTTTTAACACATGAAAATCTTCTCAAAAGTCGGGGGTCGTCTTATACGCCGGGTGTCGTTCTCCTGTAACCAGGCAGACCAGCCCGAAAGACTCTGACGAGCCTTAAATGGCTCTGGCGATCTAAGCTCTGACGATCCCAGCTTTGCCTGCTAATCAGGCAATTCAGCTGGGACCGCCAGAGCCACGGAGAAGGGAAAAACTTTTCCCCCTCCGGCTTGCTTACCTTAGCTCAGTGGTTGGGGGTCAAACAACCCTTTCACAGGGGTTTTGCAGGTGGTGCAATACAGAAAAACGAGCGCAGCCCTCGCCATCCGGAATGAATGGTGCTGTTGTGGCGGTGGGGGAGGGGGCGGCAGAAGCGGGAAGAAGCGGCGTTTGCGATGGCTGGAAGCTGTGGGAGTGAAGCACTACTTTCATTTGTACGGCAACAGCATTCCGCCTTGGTATATTTGTGTCAGGAGTGGCGCAAGGCAGCCCTCCTCTTCTGTTGCCTGGGACTCAGAGTGGTAAATGGCTCCTGATCCGGAGAGCAGCTGGATTTTGCTCTCTAATCCAGATGCCAAATCAGCCCCCTGCAAACTCTCGTCTCTCGAGGAGCGCTCCCTGAAGCGGGGCTGGAAACTTTGGTTGGACTGCTTGAGAGAGGAGAGCTTGCAGGGGGGGCGATCTGATGTCTGCAATGGAGAGCAGCATCCGGCTTTTTCTCTCCGCTTTAAGAGCGCTGTAAGAGTGGCAGCCCTCATCTCCTAATGCTTGGGACTCGGAGTGGTAAATGGCTCCTGATCCGGAGAGCAGCTGGATTTTGCTCTCTAATCCAGATGCCAAATCAGCCCCCTGCAAACTCTCGTCTCTCGAGGAGCGCTCCCTGAAGCGGGGCTGGAAACTTTGGTTGGACTGCTTGAGAGAGGAGAGCTTGCAGGGGGGGCGATCTGATGTCTGCAATGGAGAGCGGCATCCGGCTTTTTCTCTCCGCTTTAAGAGCGCTGTAAGAGTGGCAGCCCTCATCTCCTAATGCTTGGGACTCGGAGTGGAAAATGGTGACTGGTCCGGAGAGCAGCTGGATTTTGCTCTCTAATCCAGATGCCAAATCGGCCCCCTGCAAACTCTCGTCTCTCGAGGAGCGCTCCCTGAAGCGGGGCTGGAAACTTTGGTTGGACTGCTTGAGAGAGGAGAGCTTGCAGGGGGCGCGATCTGATGTCTGCAATGGAGAGCGGCATCCGGCTTTTTCTCTCCGCTTTAAGAGCGCTGTAAGAGTGGCAGCCCTCATCTCCTAATGCTTGGGACTCGGAGTGGTAAATGGCTCCTGATCCGGAGAGCAGCTGGATTTTGCTCTCTAATCCAGATGCCAAATCGGCCCCCTGCAAACTCTCGTCTCTCGAGGAGCGCTCCCTGAAGCGGGGCTGGAAACTTTGGTTGGACTGCTTGAGAGAGGAAAGCTTGCGGGGGGGCGATCTGATGTCTGCAATGGAGAGCGGCATCCGGCTTTTTCTCTCCGCTTTAAGAGCGCTGTAAGAGTGGCAGCCCTCATCTCCTAATGCTTGGGACTGCAAAATCCAGCTGCTTCCCGGACCAGTCACTATTTACCGCTCCGAGTCCCAAGCATTAGGAGATGAGGGCTGCCACTCTTACAGCGCTCTTACAGCGGAGAGAAAAAGCCGGATGCCGCTCTCCATTGCAGACACCAAATCGCCCCCCTGCAAGCTCTCCTCTCTCAAGCAGTCCAACCAAAGTTTCCAGCCCCGCTTCAGGGAGCGCTCCTCGAGAGACGAGAGTTTGCAGGGGGCCGATTTGGCATCCGGATTAGAGAGCAAAATCCAGCTGCTCTCCGGATCAGACGCTATTTACCGCTCTGAGTCCCAAGCAGCAGGAAACAAAGGCTGCCTTGCGCCGCAAATATAGCAAGGCAGAATCCTGATGCTGCACTTTCAGCAGACAGATGAGGGCTGCCTTGGCCATCGGCTGGCGCAAATATACCAAGGCGAATGCTCATGCCGCACAAGTTCAAGTAGTGCTTCGCTCCCACACTTCTTCCGGCCCTCAGTCTCTCAGGGAGATGCTTGACTTCCTCTCAGCCCCAAGACACTGGCTGGCCCATGAGATGAGAGAGAGAGAGAATGAGAGAGAAAGAGAGAGAATCAGAATGAGACAGAGAGAGAAAGAGACAAAGAATGAAAGGGAGAATGAGAGAGAGAGAATCAGAGTGAGACAGAGAGAGAAAGAGAGAGAAAGACAGAATGAAAGAGAATGAGAGAAAGAGACAGAGAGAATCAGAGAGAGTGAGAGAGAGAGAATGAGAGACAGAGAAAGAGACAGAGAATCAAAGAGAATCAAAGAATCAGAGAGAGAATGAGAGAGAGAGAATCAGAGTGAGACAGAGAGAGAAAGAGAGAAAAAGACAGAATGAAAGAGAATGAGAGAAAGAGACAGAGAGAATCAGAGAGAGAGAGAGAGAGAGAATGAGAGACAGAGAAAGAGACAGAGAATCAAAGAGAATCAAAGAATCAGAGAATGAGAGAGAGAGAGAGAAAATGAGAAAGGGGGGAGAAAGAGAATGAGGGGGGAGAGAGAAAGAGTGGGGGAAAGAAAGAATGAGAGAGGGGGAGAGAGAAAGAGAATGAGAGAGGGGGAGAGAGAAAGAGAGAATGAGAAAAAGTGGGAGAGAAAGAAAGAGAGGGAGAGAGAGAGCGCGAAAATGAGAGAGAGAGAAAGAGAGAATGAGAGAGAAAGAGTGGGAGACAGAGAGAGAGAGACAGACAGGAGGGAGAGTGCCTGAAGGACCCCATCCCGTACTGGGAGTCCAGGTGCTTCAGCAAGCGGTGCACTGGATTCGTATTAGTGGTCCGCAAAATTTAAAATTATGAAGTTGGTGGTCCCTGAGGTCCAAAAGGTTGGGGACCCCTGGCCTAAGACCATCGGAAAACACATATTTTTGATGGTTTTAGGAATAACTTTATTGTTGGGGATCACCACAACATGAGGAACTGTATTAAAGGGTCGCGGCATTAGGAAGGTTGAGAACCACTGCCTTAGCTGCTTGCCTTGCTTCGCTTGCCTGAATCCATTCCATCAGCAAGCAACTCCCTGCCTGCAATCAAGCAGGCAGGGAGTTGTGGACTTCAACTCCCAGAATTCCTCAGCCAGCAAAACAAAGCTGGCTGAGGAATTCTGGGAGTTGAAGTCTACAAGTCTTAAAGTTGCCAAGGTTGGAGACCCCTGTTCTATTGGGTAAGTTTTTTTCCCCTTTGGGATCTTTAAAAAAAAATAGTTAATTGGGGTTTTTTTTAGTTGTTCTTTTTTAGACCTAGCCATTTAAAGTTTAGGAAGTTTTAAATTTAGCTTTCATATAAAAATAAAAATAAAATAAAATAAAATAATATTTGTGCAGCTTTGTGAGATTTAGTGTGTTTCTGTAGTGTTTCACTCTAACTACACAAACACACAAAATCTCACAAAGCTGTATGTGGAATTTTGTGTGTGTAAAGTGTGAAAGTTGGGTTTTTGGGCTTTTTGTGGCTGTGTGAGGTTCCTGCTTGTTGCAGGGGCCATTTTGGGTCTAGCACAGCTGCTTTTACATTGTGGATGAGCCAGTTGTGTTGTGTTGTGTTGTGTGTGTGTAAAGTGTGAAAGTTGTTTTTTGTGGCTTTTTGTGGCTGTGTGAGGTTCCTGCTTGTTTCAGGGGCCATTTTGGGTCTAGCACAGCTGCTTTTACATTGTGGGTGAGCCAGTTGATGTTTTTTTAATTTTTATTTGGTGTGCGTTGGAAGAGGGGTAGTCTTATACGGCGAGTATAGCCCAAACCCTATATTTTAACAGGAAAATTTGGGGGTCGTCTTATACGCCCAGTCGTCTTATACGCCGGAAAATACGGTAGTTTATTTTAGCGAATGTTTGGTGAAATCTATGCCCTGTTTTCTGTTCTGGGAAGTCGGGGGTGGGGGGGTGGTGAGGAGGGGTTGAAGATTGAGATTACCAAGGATTGATTTTTTTTTCTTTTTCTTGATAATAGTTTGAATGACTGTTTATATTGTATACTTGTCTGATTAGAAAATAAAAACTTTTTTATTAAAAAAAAAAAAAGAAAATATTTTCATAGTTGTATGGCTTACTTTCACATCCATTCCCTCTGCATTGAGATAAGCCATGAAATTTTGCTAGCTGGCTTAAAATGAACAAACATCACAAAGGTATAATCACTGAATAAATTTGAAATGCAAAAGGTGATGCAAGGAGAATGGCATTGTGCTAAAACCGCTTTACTGTTTGATGATATACTATTGCTGACAAAATCATGACACGTTTTTTTTATTGCCCTTAATTAAAGAAATTTATGGCCATGGATCAAATTCTGCTAGTTCATTTTTGTCCCAAGTTGTCACCATTTACATTTGGGAAGTTATATTCCAAGTCACCATCCATATTTGGGAAATCGTAATTCTGTTTATGACTACTGCTTTTGAAATCACCAACTACACTGGGGCTGTTTTCCATTTTTAATCCTCGTGAAATCAAAGACTGTATCTGCTGGTTTGTAAAAATGAGGTGAAAAAGGTATCTTCTATTTTTAAATTTAAGGTTTGTTTTGATTAATTTACATTCATATTATCTCAGTACACAGGTCCAACATCACAAAAAGTACAGTGCTATTCTTTTATATGTTCCTTCTATCATTGGTTTCATACTGTAATGAAATGAGTGGGTAATCTTGGGTGGAAGAGGGGAGAAAATGTTGATTAGGAACTATCAGACAAGTGAGGCAGGAGCCCCCAATGGATTAATAGCCAGAGCAAGAAGTGTAGGCAGAACATGTCCTAATTTTTCCAATGGTTAAAAGTGACGGTAGGAAGTTTGTATCTTGAGGCTTATAGTCTAACAATAAAGTAGAATTAACTCATTTAGTCTGTTTCCTGTCTGGCTTACCTGGAAGAGCTAAGACATACCTTGATACTAGAAACTGGTTATCAGTTGGTCTTCTGTGTGCTTTGTTTTTTCATATACTTAAAAAGTCAAGGCCTTTTGGCAGTTGAAAAGCCTTCCACATCAACTTTCATTGAAGATCTCAAAGGAAATCCACAAAAAAGATTCAGTCTTATCTTAACTATATTCTCTTACCATCTTTAAAATTATGTAATAAATTTAGTTAGTAGTTATGCAGGTATACAGATATATAGGATATCTGAGCCTATAGGTAGAAAGATGGAGGAATATAATTTCTTCTCTTGGAAACCCCCTGGGTCTTCATTCCCTGACCTGTTTTTTTTTTTTTTTCCTGAGCTTGGGGCTTGGTAACCAATTATTAACTAGCAGTGTGCTGCAGCCGCCAAAAAAGCCGACACAATTCTAGGCTGCATTAACAGAGGGATAGAATCAGGATCATGTCAGTGGTGGGTTGCCCCCGGTTCACACTGGTTCTATAGAACTGGTAGTAAAACCAGCGGGAGGCTCCGCCCACTGACCCTGACGTCATCAAAATGCTTCTGCGCATGCGCAGAAGAGCGTGTGTGCACACAGCCCCGTTGCAAACCAGTAGTAAAATAGAACCCACCCCTGGATCATGTGAAGTGTTAATACCACTTTATAATGCTTTGGTAAGGCCACACTTGGAATACTGCATCCAGTTTTGGTTGCCACAATGTAAAAAAGATGTTGAGACTCTAGAAAGAGCACAGAGAAGAGCAACAAAGATGGTTAGGGGACTGTAGGCTAAAACTTATGAAGAGCAGTTGCTGGAATTGAGTATGTCTAATTTAATAACAAGAAGGACTAGGGGTAACATAATAGCAGTGTTCCAATATCTAAGGGATTGTCATAAAGAAGAGGGAGTCAAGCTATTCTCCAAAGCACCTGAAGACAAGACAAGAAACAATGTATAGAAACTAATCAAGGAGAGAAGCAACCTAGAACTAAGGAGAAATTTCCTGAGAGTTAGAACAATTAATCAGTGGAACGACTTGCCTCCAGAAGTTGTGGGTGCTCCAACATTGGAAGTCTTTAAAAAGAAATTGGACAACTATTTTCTGAAAGGGTATAGGTTTTCTGCCTGAGCTGGGGGTTGGACTAGAAGACCTCCAAGGTCCCTTCCAACTCTGCATCTATTCTACATCCTAACTCCGCTGTGTGAGAGAGATGAGACTCTTGTACCATGTGCTGTCTTTCTGCTGATTAAATATCAAACAGTGAAATACTGTAATGGTAAACATTGAAGCAAGGCCCTCTAGATGATTCAGACCTTCTTCTTCTTAAGAGATAGACCAATCTTACAAGAAAGAAACAAAATAAATAATTAATGTTAGAAAAGGAAATGCAAATTATATTTTAATTATTAAAAAGCGAAAATTTAATCTTGAGGGAGATGAATTACAGAGCTGCTCAAATCATAGCATACAGAAGTTGCAAATTAGTTAAATGAAACCAAAAGAAAACATAAAGCCTCGGATAGACTACAGTACAAGACGGCAGTGGTCTGATGCAAATGAAGATTTATCTGATGGAATCTGTGAAAAGATACTGGATAAGTTTCAAATTGATATTTCAGATTTTGGAAGATAATACAGAAATAATAATTTAATGAAATAGCCCAGAGGATGGATGAAAGTTGAATATTAAACACCCGTTTCTTTAACATTTACAGAGAGATACAGAAAATGAGACTGGTGGAAATACCTGGCTGAACATTTGGCTTTTGTCTACAGAAATACAAAACCTTCTGAAACAGTTGTTTTGTGTGTGCTTCATATATCTGGGCTTCTGCCAGCTAGGGAGGAAGATTCCACTTTAATTAAAGGCTGCTGGGGAGATAATAAATCACACTCAGCTTTTGTCTATGAATTTCTGTATTTCGCTTTAATGTGGCCCTTTATTTTTTCCCCCATATGGGCTGCAGTAATCTGACTGTGTATGTGACAAAAAAAACAGAAAATTGTGGGGATACGTATGATTATCAGAGCATGCTACTTTGGTTTGCCAGGCAGGCTATATCCAAAGTGATTATTTAAAAATAAAGAAAGAAAACCTTTGATTTCCAGGGCAATGTCATAGAAACTCCTATTGTATTCCACAGAAAACTACGCAGATGATGATAATATTGCAAATGCATTTAGAAACGTCTGTCAGCTTCAGGACTCATCTTAAATAATTGTATGTTTTGCCTCAGACAATGCCTCAATAATGGTTAGCAAACAGAAGAAAATATTGGCAAAAATTAGGATGCATGCTGTTTTATTTTATCTACCAGAAATATATATGAGCGTGAGAGACTGAACGGATCAGTTGTGTGTAATATTCAGAATAAAAAATTAAAAAAAAATTGAACAAGCCATGTCCCCTTTTCTCATTGTGGCATGTTGGCCACCACTATATGTATATTTATACCTCACCTTTCAAAAAACAGCACAGGTAGTCCTTAATGTATGATCACAATCAATCCCCAAATTCCTGTTGCTAAGTGTGAGATTTGCTAAGTGAAGTTTGCTCCATTTTACAACCTTTCTTGCCATGGTTGTTAAGTGAATCATTGCAATTATTAAGTTAGTAATGGGGTTTTTAAGTGAATAGTAATGGGGTTTTTAAGTGAATCTCTCCCATCAACTTTGCATGTCTATCCTATTACCATATGTGGTGGACATGCATAGAAGCAAGGAGATTTTGGACTAAGATACACACGTGGTTGGAAAAAATGACAAAGAGACATATTGACTTTAAACCAGAGATATTTTTATTAGGGATCTTACCAGAGACATTTAATAAAGAACTGCAATATTTAATTGTGAATATTTTAACAGCGGCTAGAATTATATTTGCAAAAAACTGGAAAGGAGAGAAGACAATTGATGAAGAAATTATTAAAAAAATATTGGACTGTGCTGAAATGAGTAGATTGACATTTGAAATAAGAGAACAGGAAGATAAACAATATTATTTGATATGGGAGCTATTTTATCAATGGGTAGATAATAAAGAATAGAGATGAAATATTACATATGATATGAAATTTGGATAAAATGTGTAAACATTTGTTTTTAGTTAGATGAAAGAACATTTGTCACAACTGAAATTTTGAAAATGTTGAGAGCACGAAATGATTTTAACCGATCGAATCACTGTCTGTAAGTATATGGAAATATGATGTTTTTTATGTTGTTTTTGTTTAAAAATAAAAAACTTCTTTTTTAAAAAAAAACTTTGCATGCCTGAAGTGTTGTGGTCCGCCAGCAGCCTGAGGAGCTGGCAGCGGAGTCGCACAGCGATGAGGCTGAGGAAGAACATGGGCCAGTCCTGGAGGCTGGGGAAGGCCCGGATGAGGGCTCTGCGTCAAAGGCAGAGATGGGAGCCAGGGCCATTGGGGAGTGAGGTATAGACTCCAGAGCCTCCAGAGCCTGATAGGAGTGAGGCAGAGGAACAGGAGGAGCCTGTTCTTAATGCACCCATGAGAAGAGTTGCCAGAAGGCAAGAGCAGCTCAAGCAAAGATGACAACTCGGGAGTAGAGCCAAGTGATGATTGACCCCTCCCATAAGGCTTAAAACAGACCAGCAATGGTGTTTGGGCTTTGCAGGAAAACAATGTTGGTAACTTCATCTTCTTCTTTGTCTACATCTTGTATTTATTTTTGTATCTGCGACTTCTGAACGTTTGCCAAGAAAGGCCTTTGGCAGTTTGTCTAATTGGACCAAGGTTTGCGATAAGACTGAGGAATTTGTGTTGGGAGGAATTTGCTTTAATTTATTTGAACAACGCTGGGAATTAAGTAATTCTCAGCTGTTTGAATAAAGTTTGTTTGTTTTTTCACTGACTGATTTTCCTACTACTTACTTGCCTAGGTCACAACATGAAGGTTGCAAAAGGAGATCACATGACGCCGGAACACTGTAACCATCATAAACACGAGCCAGTTGCCAAGCTGCTGAATTTTGATCATGTGATCATAGGGATGCTTCAATGGTCATAAGTTGAAAAATGGTCATAAGTCATTTTTTTCGGTGCCGTTATAACTTTGAACAGTCACTTAAATGAACTATCACAAGTCAAGGAGTACCTGTACAAGTAATGATTTAATGTTCACAATGTTATTTTTAAACAATATTCTAGGATTCTTTTCACAGAGCATTACTATTACAGTATTTATTAATTATTATAGTATGATCATAAACGCCCGGGGTGCTTGAGGGAAAAGTCCAGCTAAGAAAGACTCTCTCAGCTTAGACAAATCTGTCTTAATCTTTTTGAGGGGAAAGGTCAACTGCAATTGGGGGTAAATTGGGGGTAAATAAAGGTCAAGGACCTTGGAGTACTCATTTCTAAAGATCTAAGTGCCAGAGCCCACTGTAACAACATTGCCAAAAAGGCATTAAGAGTTGTTAACCTAATCTTGCGTAACTTCTTCTCTGGTAATGTACTACTAACTAGAGCATACAAAACATTTGCCAATTCTTGAATACAGCTCATCTGTCTGGAACCCGCACTGCAGTGGTGGGTTCCTCCCGGTTCGCGAGAGCCGGTAGTGGTGACAATATGATGTCACCGAACCGGTTCTCTGTCTTCGGGAGCTGGGCCCTCCCGCCCGCCCCAGCGTTATGCCGACCTTATATTTCTTCTTTTTTCGCCCAGCTGAGAGGTGCGGCAGAGCGGATTGCCGCATCTCAGCTGGGCAGATTTGCAATGCGCTTGCGCAAAGTGCACATTTGGCATGCAGGCAAGCAAACCGAGCATGCGCACGGTGATCACGTGCAAAGCGCATGACCGAAGAGGCAATCGCGTGCAAAGCGCGCGACAAAGAGAACCGGTAGTAAAGCTGGTTAGAACCCACCCCTGCCGCACTGTGTATCGGACATAAATACAATCGAGAGAGTCCAGAGATATTTTACGAGAAGAGTACTCCATTCCTCTAACCGCAATAAAATACCTTATGCCACCAGACTCCAAATTTTAGGCTTAGACAACTTAGAAGTACACCGACTTCAGTCTGACCTAAGCATAGTACATAAAATTATCTGCCACAATGTCCTTCCTGTCAATGACTACTTCAGCTTCAACCACAACAATACACAAGCAAATAATAGATACAAACGCAAGGTAAACCATTCCAAACTCGATTGCAGAAAAGATGACTTCTGTAACAGAGTGGTCAGTGCCTAGAATGTACTACCTGACTCTGTAGTTTCTTCCCCAAACCCCCAAAACTTTAACCTTAAACTGTCTACTATTGACCTCACCCCATTCCTAAGAGGTCTGTAAGGGGCGTGCATAAGTGCACCAGCGTGCCTACCGTCCCTGTCCTAATATTCCTTTTTACTTACTCTTTTCATGTATTCAAATTATGTTTATACTGTTACCTGTTATCTTATATATGCTTGACAAATAAACTTATGATTATGATTATGAAATACAGTCCTTGCTGAGCGTTAATGTCTAGAGATATATCTCTGAATGTAAAGCCTTTATAGTTAAGTGAAATCTTACAAAAATGTTTTCAATTTCCAATGCTCTCTGTTGTTTAAGAATAAAGCCACTGATGACACAACTCTTAAACTTTATCCTTTGATCCTTAGACCTGACCTCATTTAAGCAAGAAGACCCTCTGTTCTAGTAAGCATAATCTCCAGCATTTTGTCTCTACTTCCTTCCTCTATCGATTACTATAGCTCAGGTCATTCCTGGAAGAACTTTTATTTAGAGAATATTTCCCTGATGGTGGCAACCTATTCGCATTTTCTGTGGGTGATGGCGGTGTTAAGGGGCTACCCAAAAGATGTAAATAATATTGCAGTGTCACAATACAATCCCGCACCCTTTTTCTATGGAAATTGTGTCATCACCTGCATACTCAAAAAGGTGGCTTGCTGTATCACACTGCAAGGCTCTATGGATCAGAGGTGGTATTCAGCAGATTCTGATCAGTTCTGGAGAACCGGTAAAGGAAATTTTGAGTAGTTCAGAGAACCGGTAAATATCACCTCTGACTGGCCCCGCCCCCATCTATTCTCTGACTCCCGAATCCCAGCTAATCGGGAGGAAATGGGGATTTTACAGTATCCTTCCCTTGGATTGGGGTGGGAATGGAGATTTTACAATATCCTTCCCCTGCCACGCCCACCAAGCCCTGCCCACTAAGCCAAGCCATGTCCACCAAGCCACGCCCACAGAACCGGTAGTAAAAAAATTTGAATCCCACCACTGCTATGGATGCTGTTGTACCACTTTGAAGGACAACAGTCTTGATTGGCACTGAGTTTGGAAAAGGACTAGAAGTATAAGAAAACCAAGAGAAAGCTGGAGGTATATCACTCTATTCTATATCTTAAGAAATTAAGCTCTGGTAGGCACTACAATAAGAATGATCTTCAGGCTGTTGAACATAAATGGATGGAGTGTCAGAGAAACCATTGAGCATTCACATTCTATGGTTATCTTCAGACGTTACAGCTCAGTTTTAAACATGTTTATTGGGAAATGTATCCTAATTAGTTCAGTTACGCTTGCAGCCTCTGCCTAATAAGTAGTTTAGGATTACAGCCTGACAGAGACAAGGCAATCCTGAATTGATCTGTGCAGGTTATCCGCAACTCTCATTTGTAGGCTTTGAAATACTAATGAGGATGTGTCTTTATGTTGCAGGAATAAATCAGACACACAGCTTCTTTCACACAGAAAAAAATACAAAGCCCAGGGGATTCTAAAATGCTGGCATTCACTTTCCTAAAAGGGAGTATTGTGATTGTTGAATAGAATAGAATAGAATAGAATAGAATAGAATAGAATAGAATAGAATAGAATGGAATGGGATGGGATGGGATGGGATGGGATGGGATGGGATGGGATGGGATGGGATGGGATGGGATGGGATGGGATGGGATGGAATGGAATGGAATGGAATGGAACGGAACAGAACAAAATAGAATTTTTATTGGCCAAGTGTGATTGGACACATAAGGAATTTGTCTTTGGTGCATATGGTCTCAATGTACATAAAATAAAAGATAGGTTCATCAAGAATCAATGCTCAATGACAGAGCATAGATATTGCATATTCAGGCAAAGCAGAGCTGAGGAAAACTTCTGTTGAGATCATTGTGAACTTCTTTTCATAAATTATGGTCCATGAAGGTGGGGAGATTAGTGATCCTTAGATGTCGTTCTATATTTTTATGCATAAAGCATGTTTCTATTAGAGCCTTACTTCATAGATATGCTGCTCAGGATAATCTGTAATATGTTTTTTTTTTTAAAGGAGACCAAAGCACAGATCCCTAAAAAGGATCTTAATTTGCACATTTTTGACAGGGTTTTTCAAACTTGCAATCCTAAAATGAGTGGAGTTCCAGAATTGCCCAGACAGCATTCTGGAAGTTGAAATCTACAAATCTTACAAGTTGCCAAATTTGAAAAACACTGATCTATCAGAACAACTATTTATTTATTTATTAGTCATATTTCTATGCCGCCCACTCTCCGAGGACTCTGGGCGGCTTACACCAAAGACAGTATACTAAATAGCATATTGCCCCCTAACAATCTGGGTCCTCCTTTTACCCACCTCGGAAGGATGGAAGGCTGAGTCAACCTTGAGCTGCTGAGATTTGATCCGCTGATCTGCTGAACTAGCAGTCAGCTGAAGTAGCTGCAGTACTGCACTCTAACCACTGCGCCACCTTGGCTCTTGCTCAGGGGTATCCAACCCTGGCAACTTTAAGACTTATGGACTTTAAAATGGGCCAAAAAATGGATGGGGGTGGAGCCAGCCAGTGGTGGGATTAGCCTGAAGGGGTTTGAACCAGCTGAATCTCACCTCTGGCTGGGAGGCAGGGCTGGGTGTGACGTCAATTTGGCCATGACCACCCAGTCACATGACCACCTGGCCATGCCTATACAGCCAGAGAACCGATTGTTAAATTATTTGAATCCCACCACTGCTTCCATCCTTTCGAGGTCAGTAAAATGAGGACCCAGATTGTTGGGGGCAATATACTGATTCTGTAAACTGCTTAGAGAGGGCTGTAAAGCATTGTGAAGCAGTATACAAGTCTAAGTGCTATTGCTATAGGTAGTCCTTGACTTATGACCATTTGTTCCGCAAGGAACCTATGTTCTGTGCCCTGTATCACCTCCATGGTCAGGTGATCACAACTGCCCACCCTTATGATTGACTGTAGGGATATTGCAACTCTCCCCAGCCATCTTTCCTCACCATTCCACCCCACTGGGTTCCTTGAGTGTATTTCCCACCTGGCTGGGTTCCTACAGGCCTTGACAAAGGCAATCCAAACACCTATAATGATATTACCCAACTTGGACTTTTACACTTATATTGAAATGGCAGAAGAAATACTAAGCTATTTCACTTGCTATTCTACATTCTCCGATTCCTCCCACACAATCATCAGATCTTCACTGGAATACAAATCAGCAGTGCAGAGTTAATGCTGCAGGAAGATAAGTAAGAATAAGATGATTACAAATGCTTAGAATACAGCTAAACATACAGTACCTCATGTGTAGGTATCCTGTAGTTCATAGGCTTGAAAATCAATTTGTTCAGCTGTTGACAAAACGGCATATATGTGGTTTCCCTCTCCTCTCCAGTGCCTCCCCACTTCCCCAAAATCTGGAGACCCACCTGGAACATATTCTGTGCATATGGCTGTGGGATAGCTGAGAGAAGCAATTAAAGGCTCAAGAAGCAATCCTGTTAAAATTATGTCCATGATATAGCCTAATAAAAAAGTAAGCATTTAATATTTCAGATGGATGTATATCCTATGATTTAATAAGAAATTCATCTGGCATCTACTATTAACAAGACACTCCTGCTGTGATTTCAGCTTTTAAAATAATGCTTTAAATTTCAATAAGAAAATAAGACAAAATTGCAGTAGTTATCTTAAACAAGCAGTTTAAATTCACTTCAATGAATATTTTGTTGGCTAGCTAGCCTTCAATTAAACTATCATTTTCACTCTGCAATTCAAAACATGTACTTGTCTTGTAAGGAGGCTTAATACCGTGTTTCCCCAAAAATAAGACCATGTCTTATATTTTTTTGAACCCTGAAATAAGCACTTGGCCTTATTGCCATGCACTCAAAAGCTCGATTGGGCTTATTATCAGGGGATGTCTTATTTTGGGGGAAACAGGTTAGCTATAAAATTTGAGTGTGTGGTGGTATAGTTTTGATGGTTTCTGTTTAACGTAACTTGATTCTAAATAAAACTGACAAGATAAAACAAAAAAACCCCAACCTATTAATTCAACACAGTACGGTATGATTCTACAATAGTAAAACTATCCACTAATATTTTATGTGTAATATGGGTGAATGACTGCCAATTGTAATTTAAATTAAGAGGGCTATTCATTGTAGAAATAAATGCTTCTCCAAAATGAATCCACAAGCCAATCATTTTGCCATGTGTTTCAACATAAGTTGCCAACAGAATGTTTTAATTTCCCTTGTGTTTAGACAGCATCAGCAATTTTAAAAATTGGAGTTTTTTTTAAAAAAGTGAATAAACCAGGAACTGAATCCTGGTTATTGAAAAATGGGTCTTGATATTTTAGTAGGCTGAAAATGGGTTTTGATATTTCAGTAGGTGAAAAGCTACTCTTGATTTTTTTTTTTTTTACTATATCTAATTTCCCGAAATAAAATAAATAAATAAATAAATAGTTTTGTTTGGTAACAGCATATATACTGAAATTGAAGACAACATATTTTCAAGAAAAAAATAGTGCTTTATTTTTAAAAAGTCCCTGACATTCTGGTGCAAAGGGGAAACTTATATTATTCTAGTGTTTATATCATACGCATACAGCATAGGAATTGATGTTGCTTTGATTTCAATTGTAATCTTAACTGTGGTCTGTAAATAATGGATGCCTACGGATATTCCCAGTCATCCAGGTCATGGTTGTCGCAAAAGTGCATTCAAAAGGCAACTGATTTTTTTTTCCCTTGAAAATTTTTAGCTTGTCATCCAAGAAGCTTCTTCAGGTACAACTGAAGAAGTTTCTTGGATGACAAATGAAACATTTTCAAGGGAAAAAAAACCCAAGAAAGTCCAGTTGTCTTTTGAACAGCACCTTTGGGTAAATAATGGATATTTCATTCTTTAAAAATGCCTATTTCCAAACCTGACTACCTGTATGGTATTTTTAATACACAGTTGCATTCACCATTATGTAAGCAAGCCTTCACTTACGATGGGATTTTTTTCTTATTCTCTTCTGTGTTTTTCAGCTCTTCCCTACGTATGCCCCAAATTGAGTCTTTCTGGAAATACCACAGCTTTTGGGGGAGTTGCAAGTAAAGAGGGGTAAAGAGAAACCATATTACAGTACTACCAGATGCTAATCCATCAGTGGATAAATGGATCTAATCTATATCACACTCTCCACTGAGAGATTGCTAATGAAGATTTGTCTTTACTACTACAGCTGGAACATCTGGAGTGGTTTAATCATGTGGATGTACAATTTCCAGATCAATCTCAGCAACTCTTACTTTTGAGTTCATAATTCACAAGGTTCTCTTTTTCCTATCTGACCTGTTCTGTATTACCTCCACTATAAACAGGTGAAATAAATAGGTTATGATGTACTGAGAGATCGCAAATCCTCCAGTGCATAACTGTGGGGATATGATCCTGGGTCTCCCCAATCCTACTTCTATTACACTGTAACAGTAACTGTCAAAACTTAGGTTGAAATAATCATTATGGCAATTTGAAAGCTTTGCAAACTTCACACATTAATAATAACTCTTATTGCTTAGACATGAGTGCTGATGCTTTTGTATCCCAACTAATACCATTATTATTATTATTTATTAAATGTATATGCCGCCCCTCTCCGGAGACTCAGGTGCATGTATACAAGTGCCAGCAAGCACAGAGAGTCCTATAATGTGCCAGAGGCTAAATCTTTGGAAGCAACAAGTATATTTCATCCTGAACTCAGAAAAGTGATTGTGGGAAGCCAGGAGCTCAAGTTGAAGAAGAAAGAGGATTGTTGACTGGAACTGTGAGGAGCGTTACCTGCAACATTTTCTTGTTGATGCACATTTTCTATTCCTATTGCACATGCCTCTTTTTGTATTACACTTTAAAGATTTACTTTATTAAATTTCCACTGATGATTTCACCACCATTTCTTAGGTAGCGTTTTTTTTGTTCTAGAAATTGTGTAGGATTAACGTCAAACTCGGGCTGATTTTTAGACAGCCTGATTTATGAACATGCATTTTGCACTTTTTCCTTTAAAACATCTTTCATACCTAATTATGATGGTTTCATCTACGAGTTTAGTTGCCTTATAAACCACACTGGCATGCAGGTAGTCCTTGATTTACGGCCATAACTGAGCCCAACATTTCTGCTGATCAATGAGACATTTGTTAAGGATTTTGCCCCATTTTACGACCTTTCTTGTCACCATTTGTCAGAGTGCTCCTGATGGTCTCAAAATAGTAGCCACACTGTAACACTCTGACACCATTGTTAAGTGAATCACTGCATTCCTTAAATGTTGTAAAGGGAATCTGACTTCCCCATTGATTTTGCTTGTCAAAGGCGATCACCTGATCCCAGGAGACTGTAACCATCCTAAATACGATCCAGTTGCCCAAGTTTGGATCATGTGACCAGGGGGGAAAAATGACTCAACGGCCGTTAAGAGTGAAAAACGGCCATGAGTGTCCTTTTTTCCCCCCCAGTGTCGTTGTAACTTTGAGCGGTCATTAAATGAACTGTTGTAAGCCAAGGGCCACCTTTATTCAGGGAACAACGTTACAGAACCGCAGGCGGCGCGTCCATACAGTCAGCGGGCCTCTTTGCCAAAGGGAATCGCCTAGGGCTGATAAGAACCGGAACGTGCTCGAAAAGAAGCGGCAGCGCGAAACATTAACCTAAAAAAAAAATAAAAATGAAGCGAAATCGCGTCTGCGGGACAAGACACCCGCAGGCACCTTGAAGGACCGAGAGCGTTTGCTCTGCCGCTGGAGAGCAAAGGAAAGGCGGGGATGGCATGTGCATTAGTGTTTCCCCCACCACCACCAACCCTCAGATTAGGTCAGCGGCCACGGCAAAAAAAAATCCCAAACCCGCCCTGGCTTCGCAAGGTTCTCCTCGTCCTAAATCGCCTCGTAAAAAACTCTCCCTCGCTCCGTCCCGCTTTCCTTCCCCACACACTTCCAGCAACGGGAGCGGGCACGTGCAGATGGCGGGCGCGCTCCCGCGGCCGAAGCCAGCCAGCCCTTCCCCACCCCCACCCCCTCCCGGGGAAGGGACCCGCCGCCGTCTGCGGGAAAAGAGGAGGAGGAGGAGGAGGAGGAGGACGGCGGGGCAGCGAGATGGTAGGTTGCGGAGGCGGGCAGGCGTGCGCCGCGGTTTCTCTCCCCCCCCCCTTGCTCACCGTTGGCTTCGGGGAAGTGTCGGGCGGCGGCGGCTGCAGTAGCGTGTGGAGAAGAGCGAGGAGGCGAGGCCTTGGCTCGGCCGGAAAATGGCGGGTCCTGGGATGCCTCGGCGGAGTGGAGGCAGATCGATCCGGACAAGACGGAGTAAAGGGGAGTGAAGGCTTGAAGGACAGCTCCTCTGTGGAGCAGGAGGCCTCGCTGCTTTCCCTTCGGGGATTTTTTTTTTTTTGTCCCCCCCACAAAGGGCCTAGACTCCTCTTTGGTGAGGCTGCAGGTGGGAAGTCTGCAAGGCTGCAGGTCTTACCCAAGAGGGACAAGAGGGCAAGCAAAAGCTGCTGCGGTTGTGTGTGTGCACATCAGTTGTGGGAGTCTGAATGAGACCAGATTTAAAAAAAAATAAAAATAAAAATAAATGCGTGGGAAGTAGCCTGAAATACTGATGGATATAACCTGCAGCTCCCAGTATGCACTGCCCCTGGCTATGCTTTCTGGGCATTGCAGGTAGCCCTGGCTTAACCCTGGAGCTCTGGTGGCACAGTGGTTGGAATGCAGTGTTGCAGACTAATTCCGCCCGACTGTCAGCAATTCGATCCTCACCTGCTCAAAGTTGACTCAGCCTTCTGTCCTTCCGACCCAGATAGTTGGGGGGGCAATAGGCTGTCTCTCTAAAGCTGCTTAGTAAAGGTAAAGGTTCCCCTCGCACATATGTGCTAGTCGTTCCCAAGTCTAGGTGGCGGTGCTCATCTCCGTTTCAAAGCTGAAGAGCCAGAACTGTCTGAAGAGGGCTCTGTGGTCATGTGGCCGGCATGACTAAATGCCAAAGGCGCAAGAAACGCTGTTATCTTTCCACCAAAGGTGGTCCCTATTTTTCTACTTGCATTTTTTACACGCTTTCGAACTGCTAGGTTGGCAGAAGCTGGGACAAGTAACGGGAGCTCACCCTGTTATGTGGCACTAGGGATTTGAACCGCTGAACTGTCGATCTTTCGATCGACAAGCTCAGCATCTTAGCCACTAATTGCGTCCCCAAAAACCGCTTAGAGAGGGCTGTAAAACACTGTGAAGCGGTATATGAGTCTAAATGCTTTTGCTATTAACAGTGGTGATTGGGGCTATTGTAAGTCTATTGTAAAGCACAACATCATGTGACCCTGCCAGTGTATAGTGGCAGCTGCAGCCATTCCAGCGGCCATCATTAAGTGAGTCCTGCGCAGCCCAGCATCCCCCAGTCACACTGTCGCTATTTGCGACCTCCCGCTGGCTTCCCCATTGATTTTGCTTTTCAGAAGTTGGCAATGAAGATGGCAAATGGTGATCACGTGACCATGGGTTGCCTCAACTGTTGCAGTTACAAGCTGGCAACTGTGGGGATGCTGCATCTGCTGCAGTTATGATGACCAGTTATAAGACCATCTCAGTTTAGCTCTATCGTAACTGAATGGTTGCTGAATGAATGGTGTGTTCAATGAGGACTACCTGTATAACCAATAATACCATCGAGGTATATATACATTTCTCCCATAACTTTTCATAAAGCGAGACACAAAACTAGTGGAAAAAATGATGTTACAAGGTGTGGCGTCATTTGTTATTCAAGTGCATTGACATGTGTTCGTAAATTTTTAGAGCCTTATTTTAAGCACTAGTCTGATAAACATGTTTTCTTCGCCTCGTTTTCTGTTTTCATTAAAAGCAGTTTCTCAATCTTTTTCACAGTTGTATTTCTAGTATGAAAGCCTGTTTGATATAGTGCTTAAAGCACTGAGCCAGAAACTGGGAGACTGTGAGTTCTTGTCCTACCTTTGGTGACCTTGGACCTGTCATTCTTTTTTAGCCCTAGGAAGGAGTGTATTGCAAACCACTTCCAAAACCTTGCCAAAAAACCTGCAGGGACTAGTCCAGGAAATGGCTACCATTTATATACTAGCATTTTTATGATATTGGCCACAATAGATACACCCAAATTTAAACCTTGCCCTAGGGATGAGGATTGTTCACCACTTTTAGTGCAGTTTTATATGCCCAACTTTATTCCTATTTATTTTGGGTAAGGGGACTGGGCAATAGTTGATGACAACTTTGACCAAGAGTAATGGCTATTGCAAGTACAGTAATAAGTGGAAGGTAGGATGCACAACTAGAATAACTGTACAAACTGTACAGTAATTATGAGAGCATAAAGGAGGTTGACCAGAAAATTTTCAAACACTTATGGAAGAAACCTTAGCATGTTTCCAGACCTTTGATGCAAATTAACTGCAGTATGACAGCACAAATGTCATACTAGGATCTGTTTTTTCACATGAAGCAAGGAAAATTTATGTATCAGTAGTGACTTACTTTCACCTTTCCTGCACATAAAAGCCAGCATATTAAGGAAAAAGATACCATAAAATCCTTTTCTCATATTGGTATTTGGTTATTTGGTATGTAGATATAATTATTAGGATCAGTAGTAATTGATTTATCATTTTCAGCTCCAGTATAGGTTGAACATATTCGTGAAGGCTAGGCCATGAAAATTAATATGTTAGGGAAAAGCTAGGTCAATTCTACTAGCATTGGGCTGCAAAAACCCAGGTGGATCACTAAGGGTTATGAGTTTTCTAAATCTCTTTTCTGGCATGTGGTATTTTTTCCAGCGTTGGGTAATCCAGATCTGGCAGCACTAATCAGAATGGAATTATATTGGCATTGTCACATGTACTGGGCATTGTAATTCAGCAACTGTTGTAGGGTCAATGTTTTCTCCTTTCTGTAATATTTATATACATACATACATACATACATACATACATACATACATACATACATTGATTATATGTCACCAGAAAGAGTATATAGTCTTGTCTCCCTCCTTTGCCAACCTACATTTTATAATGTTTCCTCTGAACTGTGACCTCCTGGCCTATGTATAGATTTAAGATGAGGATAATGAGGTGTATCTTCCCATACTAAAGTTTATTGTAAGCAAGGAATATCTTTTGAGATATCTCGGGCGCTGACATCTCTTACGTACAGAATCTCAACATACCACTGACAACTTTTTAGAATCAATCAGTTATTATCTGTCCATTGGCATCTTTCAATATATCAGTTTGAAGATTGTTTTCCCCCTTTTTTTCATGTCTTGTTTGCATCTTTGGTATCTCTTCAGATATTGTAATACCATTTTTTTGTCTTTTTTTAACAACTTTTTGAAGCTCTTTGTTATATTTGTTCCAGAGATCTTTATATTTCTTGACTTTGGCTTTTCTTCTTGGCAGTTTTGAAATCCAGTTTGCATTCTTTTGTTTTTTGGTCTTTGGCCGTCTCTCTTCACGTTCATCTTTATTTCATTGATTTCATTTCACAATTTCTCTGGTTCCCTGTCAATTAAGTTCAGTACTTCCAATGTGATTCCTGATGTTTTCCCTGAAAATAGTTGAATGTCATGGAAATTGGCTGGCTTTCTTCTGCTGCTTTAGCTTGAATTGGAACTTGCCTATGACCAGGGCATGATTGGTCTACAATTGTTATAAGTGAGCTTTCCCATTTCTTTGTACAGATAATTACAGTCACCTTGATTTCTTTGTACTGTATCTGGTGATGTCCATGCATATTAGATATCATTTAGTTTTTGAAAGACTTTGAAATCCATCATTGGACTGTCAAAAATTGAGAAGTCATTCTCCTACTTCATTTCAATTTCCTAGCCATGCAATCTAACAGTTTTTCTTCCATATTACTTCCAACTTTGTATTTTGATTTCCAGCCACAAGAAGCACATCTTATTTGCATGTTTTGTTGGTTTCAAATTGAACTGTATCATAAGATTCAGCAACTTTCTCTTCTTCTGCATTAGAGGCTAAACAACAAACTTGAATAATTGTCATATTAAAAGGTAATTCAAAAAGACAAAAAAACAACAACAACCAAATGCAGAGGTGTAGAATAGGTGATACATGGCTCAACAGCAGTAACTGTGAGAGGGATCTAGGAGTCCTAATGGCGAATGCTGAAATATACAGCAGTGTGCTGTAACTGCCAAAAAAAGCCAATGCTTCTCTAGCTGCATCAACAGAGGGATAATATTAAGGTCATGTGAAGTGTTAATACCTCTTTATACTGTTTTGGTAAGACCACACTTGGAATACTGCATCTAGTTTTGGTTACCACACTACAAAAAAGATGTTGGAGCTCTAGAAAGGATGAAGAAAAGTGCAAAAAAGATTATTAAGGGGCTGTGGACTTCAACTGGGTATATTTAGTCTGAGAGAGAGAAGGTCTTCCAATATTTGAGGGTCTGTCCCAGAGAAGAGAGGGTCAACCTAATCTTCAAAATACCTAAGGACAGAACAGGAAGTAATGGATGGAAACTTATCAAGGAGAGATGCAGCCCAGAACTAAGGAGAAATTTCCTGACAATGAGAACAAATAACCAAAGATGTGGGTGCTGTATCACTAGAGGTTTTTAAAGAAAAGATTGCAGAATAAGGAAGAGTTGGAAGGGACCTTCAAGGTTGTCTAGTCCAACCCCCTGCTCAGGCAGGAAACCCTATACCCGTGATGGTGAACCTATGGCACATGTGCCACAAGTGGCATGCAGAGCCATATCTGTGGGCATGCGAGCATTGCCCTAGCTCAGCTCCAGCACGCATGTGTGCGCCAGCCAGCTGATTTTCGGGCCTTCCAGTCCCACCGGGAGTTGGGAAACAAGCCGTTTCTGGCCTCCGGGTTGCGTCTGGGTGGGTGGGGAAGGCAGTTTTCATCCTCCCCAGGCTCTAAGGAAGCCTCTGGAGCCTGGGGAGGGCGAAAAACAGGCCCACCGGGTCATTGCGTGCCAAAAGCAGAGGTTGTGCAGGGGGGTCACGCATGCATGACCCCCGCTTTTGGCACATGATGGCAAAAAGGTTAGCCATCACTGCCCTATACCAATGATGGCTAACCTTTTTTGCACTGAATGCCCAAATCGCAAGCACCCACCCACCCACCCATAATGCAATGTGCGTGTGACACCCCCCCGCCTGCCCTGCCCCCTGACATGCACATGCGACCCCGTGTGCCCCCTGCCCCCTGCGCATGCACGGCAGAAACCCGAAAACCAGCTGGCCGGCAGGAAGTGTGCAGCATGCACAGTGGAAATGAGCTGGGGTGACGGTTCGCGTGCCTGCAGAGAGGGCTCTGTGTGCCATCTGTGGTACATGTACCATATGTTCGCCATCACCGCCCTATACCATTTCAGACAAATTATTGTCCAATCTCTTCTTAAAAACTTCCAGTGTTGGAACACCCACAACTTCTGGAAGCAAGTTGTTCCACTGATTCTAACTGTCAAGAAATTTCTCCTTAATTCTAGGTTGCTTCTCTCCTTGATTAGTTTCCATCCATTACTTCTTGTCCTGCCTTCAGATGCTTTAGAAAATAGCTTGACTCTCTCTTCTTTGTGGCAACCCCTGAGATACTGGAATACTGCTGTCATGTCACCTCTAGTCGTCCTTAATTCCTCTATACTACATGCTCACTTTCTTTCCAGGTTCCACTATACGTTAAGTCATAATGTTGGCTTCTCTGTGTCTATGAGGAAAGAATATTAGGCATGTTCGCTGCCTTGAATTATTTATAAAAACAATAATGGCAGAATCAAAGAAATAAAATTAATTTTATATTAAATATACTTAGGATTTTAAAATTATAGAAAAGATACAAATGCTTATACTGAAATTATGATTCTGTATGCTAGTTAAGAAAAAAATATCCCATAAAATTTGAAGTTAATAAAGTGACTAACCAGAAGAGACACAAGTAATATTTAATCTTGGGGTGGATACACAGTGAAAAACAACTTTTTGTAGAGCTTTTGAGTTAGCAGTATTCCAAAACAACCAAACTTGAAATAACTCAAGCATTGAAGAAAACATCAACACATGTGATTGAAGCAGAAAAAAAGAGATCTTGAAAGCAACCCATTGCTGGAAATATCGGAGAGGTCCAAAAAAGGGGACAAATGATGAAAGCAGTATTACACAGTACCATAGTTTCTACTGTTTTGTATGTGCATTGTCATACATTACTGCATGCAAGTTACACAAGGGGTGGAATTTGCATTGCAATGCCTTTTTTGGCGTTCTGATGAAAGCAGAGAATCCCATAGATACCCTGTGCCCGTTGTTTCCTTGTTTTTTCTTGAATATCATAAGAATGTGTAGATTGATAGTCTACATTTACTACAACTACACACTGACTTGCATAAAAATGGGCAACAATGTTTATTTTTAAAACATTAAAGAAATTATAATAAGAAACAATGGGAAACCAACTCTGCTGTCACCTACTAAAATTAGTCAATTTAAATTAGAATGTGTCATTGGAAACATATCTTCGGCGCTTTTAAAAAATACTTTTGAGGTGTTGATCCAGTAAATTAACAGAGCAGGTGGCAATCTCATTCACATCCCTTTCAATTAACACCTCTCCCAAACCTGAAGATAAACAAAACAATTGGGTTCATGATGTACTATCTTCCATTTCTATGCGGTTATCTTTGTTGTTCAAATTTCTTTATTTTTTCTCTAGGAATTGCCACTACCTTGTCTAGCAACAACAAGCAATACTTTTTTTTAAGCTTGTAAACAGACACAAGTGTATTTCCCTTTGGGATTTATTTGCAGTTCTAACCTACAGGTGCAGAGCTGCAAAAAGGGAGGGGATGACTTAGTCTTGAATTTTAACATTACAATAATAAGACACAACAACATATACATGCATATAACAATATGCATACAGTAGAATTCAACAAACCAGCCCAAGCTATCAGTCTTTGTATTTTTAGTGCATATTAGAGCTCAAGACACATATCAAGATAATGATATTCAACAAAATATTAAGAATTATGAGAATAAAGGGGCAGTCACATTAGTATACAGGGAAGACAAATTTGCTGTATCACCTTCAAAACACACCAAGAAAAACAACAAATATTTCTCTAATAATGATGCATTGTAGGCTTGTCTAATCAGAAGAAATTACATCGAGCTCAATGATTTACTCCTAGATTTAGGATTGCATAAAGATCTACAGCATCAGAAAGTAAAAGAATTCCACTGTACAAAGCTTTAATTAAAATAGCAGCACAACAGTCTTGGGATAGTTTGAAAACACTTTTGTGTTTATGCCTTCGAGTTAGTGTTGACTCCTAGTGACTACCAAGACTGCCTGCAGTTTTTATGATAGATTTCAACAGTGGTTTGTCCTTCTCTTCTTAATGCTGGGAAAGAGTGATTTGCCCAAAATTACTCAACTTTGGGCCTCAGGCAAGATTAAGTTCATAGTCTCCCATTTTCTAGACTGAAGCTTTAAGTACCACACCAAACTGGCTCGGTTAATTTGACTACACACCCTTATTTGGTTGAAAATACTAAATACACTATATTTTACTGTGTTCTAAATGCCTCCTGAAAAATATTAGCATTTTTTTTTGCATCTATTGCAATGCTAATAAGAATAGTAGTGCAGGGAATGAACAGTCCTCTAATTTATGTAAATTAAAATCTACAGTACTGGACATACTATAAGGTCCAGTGGGTTGGAAGTAAATGTATACTAGGACTGAAATCTTAAATAAAAGTGGAGTTTCTATCTTCCTCAGAGATATTATTTCCTTGCATAATGAGAAAGAGTGGAGTCCCCATGTGTATGGCAGGTTCTTTAAGTGGGTTTTGTGTCAAGGAATGATTTATTGAATGTAAGAGAACCTTTGATCATTTAATATTGTCCTGCTTCCCCTAAAACAACTTCCCCAAATTGGTGATTAACCATTACCCTGGAGTGCAGCTTTCAGAATTCCCATGAAAAAGAGAGTTTTAAAATATTATGTACTGTATTGGGAAATTTACAATTTACTACATCAATAAGGCAGTTAGTAAGATAAAGCTGTTGTATCATTTAGGAATCTTGTGAACCTATTTTTGTTGGTCATTAGATAGCTATAGGAACCTGGTCACTATGCAAAATATAATCTTCCCATCCATCTCTGAAATTTGTTTTTTTTATAAACTGTCATGTGTTGATTTTCTGTAAAGACTGTATTTATAAGGGCTTTATTACTTCTACAGCAATGTTCACATACTTTGAAACATTGTGTTAAGAAAACTGTACTTATCTTTGGTAAGTTGTGAATAAGGAGTGAACAGTTCTATGATGCGAAGAGATATTGTAATAAAAATGTTGGATAATAAGTGCATTAATAGAAAAGATTGTGACTAAAACATTAACATGTACAATAATAGGCTAATTTTTTCCATTTCAGGTTAAAATTCTGTTTGATACAGTATTCTGTGTTGCTTGGAAGTATTCAGTGAGAACAAAGTATGAATAGAGAAGATTTATGCAAATTGGAATCTTGATAATTTCCTGAAATTAGGAAATTAATATTAAACAAACAATTTAAGTGCATTTCATAGATGGCAAATTGATTCCTTTATGTTGCAGTATGGCATTTTAAAGCTAGTTTTGTGAGAATTTTCATGATTAAAATTCAAGATCAGGCAGGCTAAAGTTTTCTATGACTACAAAAGACATTTAGAATTTCTCAGATTGTCTATTTTCTTTAACTAAAGAAACACAAATATAGATTTGTATAGAAATGCCTTATGTGTATAGTAGTTGCCTAGTTTATATCTAGCACAGAGGATATATGTTATCCTGCTGTTTTTTGGTGCAAACTTTTACCTAAGTGTCTTAACTCTGGACTCTTTCATTTTTCCCATGAATTTCAGGATGAACTTTGTTTCCCTACTGATATTTTCTCATAAGCCTTTTTTTAACATGCCATCATTATTTGAAAGTTTAGATAAAAGTGTAAACTGAATCTAGTGCTGTGATCTTAGTTTTAGTGCGACCTTAATTTTGCTAGGGATAACAGCTAGGGTGATGCAAAAGAAGAAATCCTAATGTTTGTGCAGTTACAAGCCAATAGCATCGTGAACCCATTCTCCATCCGAAAAGCTCCCAAAATGGCTTCCAAAACAACTCTCTCTTCTTTATAATCAAAAATACAAACCCAGAGGGAACTGAGTTCAGAAAAAGAAAAACCAGACAGAATTGATTAGTATTTCAGCAGAACTAATAGAATAGTGCATTTCTCCTCCCTCTGCTGGAGCCTGAAGGAAGAACAGTTGCCATTCATTCAGACTCCAAAATGACTGCGTGGTTCACAATTTTAAAAAGTATAATGTATACAAAAAAGTAAACATCCATATAGGTAATGCATTAAACATAGAAAACAATTCTAACAAGGGGACTACATCCATCTTATCACAGGGATTTCTCATTAGAAGTATTGGTATATTTGCTTATCCAAAGGAGTTAAAAATACGACAGGGCACAATAAGAGTCATAGTTAGAAGCTTTCAGCCAATGTTTAGTTCTGAAATAGTACACCTAATTTTAGCATGGTAATACCTGATAATATCCCTTTAGTAATCTGGTTAGTTGTGTATTATGCATGCCAGCTAAGCATTGTCTGAAACTTAAAATTAGCACTGGCAATTTTGTGATTAATTTCTAAACGTTTCTGTATAAATTTATGGCTTAATAAATATACAATTCCTTTTTCTCATCCAGATCTGGATTCTGTTACATTGCAGTATTCTGTTGGAAATGACCATAACATTTTGATGTTATTGATCAAAATAATAATGACAGGGGCTATGTATGAAAGCTAGCTATAAAGGCAAAAAGGATAATATTTTGAGGATTTTGGGAAGATTATCCACTCATTGCTCTCACTAGCTTGAGCTATATGCAGTTCTTTACTACCACTACCCTCACTGAACTTAGGCTCACAACAGAATAAGACCTCCCACACTTAATTTCAATACTGTGCATTGTATTACATTTAATCAAATGGTCCTCAACTTCTGATAGGGATCAAAAAATTCATTGTTAAGCAGTCATTAAGTGAAGCAAAAAAAGATTTTACAATCTTTTTGCCATCATCGTTAAGTGAATCACCCACATGTGCTTAGAGCTCAAAGCACTGTTAGAGAACCCACACACACACTTTACTGTCTGTTTCTGTTTCTGTTGCTCCCCTGTGGGAGGAGGTTTCGAAGTATTTCTAGCAGGGCTACCTGATTCTGTAACAGCTTTGTTTCCTATGCCATCAATCTGGTAAACTTGCAAGATTTGTTTTTCTTGCCATGTACATGTATACATCCGAACTAGACTGTGTTGTTTGTCTGTGTCATAGAATATATGTATAGAATATATACATGCATAATTTTGTATTTATTTATTTATCTATTTATCTTGTCATGTTTATGTTTATATTAGAGGTGGAGACCCATTGAGAGCTGTATGCAATGAAATTTCATTTTGATGTTTAGTATACATTCAAAGTGACAATAAAGTTATTCTAGCTCTAAGTCTTAATTGTTAAACGAAACATCGTGCGACTGCAACTTGTGACCACTTGCCAGCTTTGCATGTTGGAAATTGGCTGGAAAGGTTGCAAATGGTGATCACATTGCTGCAGAATGCTGCAGTTGTTCATAAGTGTCAGCCAATTGAAAAGTACCCAGATTGCAGTCATATGATGTTGCAACGGTCATAAATGCAAGGGCTTAAGGCACATCTTAAGTCAGGACTTAAAACTGATGTTAGTCGCTTTTTTCACGGCTATCATAATTTTGAACAGTTGCTAAATAAATGGTCATAGATCAAGGATTTTAGGTATCTTTAGTGTCATAAGGATACTTTCAAATTTAATTGATATTTTGCACCAGTTAAGATGTAAAAGTAGCATTTCTGAACAGTCTTTTCCTAAAACAATACATGGATATTTTGAATATGATAAATTCAATTGATTGTAATGTAGTGTAATGGTTTGTGGCTTGAAAAATGACTCTTTTATCTAATGGTGCAATCCTATGTACACCTACTGAGAAGCTAATTCCATGGAATTTGTTGTATCTTAACATACCTGAATTGAGGGAGATGACTGCGGCTGCTTTAAAATGTCTATGGACTTTAATGAAAATAATTCTTGAGTTATATAGTGCTAAATTTGTTTTGTTCCAGTATTTGTTTCTGAAATTAATACTTGTCTTTCCCCTTAATTGTATTGTCAGGAAACAAATTATGCATAACTAGCACTATAAGTGTTTTCTGGCAATTTTGTCAAATACACAATGGAAAGATAAGTACATTCTTATTCTGGTAGAATCATGCAGCATAATAATGAGACTTAAAAATATTATTCTATTCCAGTTGGCGCTGTCTTGTGGAACAGGATGATTGCAAGCTAATTAGTCCATGAGCAGTTTCAATTCTGAAAGTTTCATATTTGTGCCACTCAAGTTTTCCAAGTGTGACATGGATATTTCTAAAGGAGGCACCCCAGACAATTACTAATGGTGGCTCAGCAGACTGATAGCATTGTGATTAACACCAGCTGTCTGCAATTACTGTAAGTTCGAATCTCACCAGGCTCAAGGTTGACTCAGCCTTCCATCCTTTCTAAGGTAGGTAAATTGAGGACCCAGTTTGTGGGGGCAATAAGATGACTTTGTATAAATATACAAAAGTATGAAGGCTATTGCTTAACGCGTTGTAAACCGCCCTGAGTCTCCGGAGAAGGGCGGCATATAAATCAAATTTTTAAAAAAAAAGAGAGAGAGGAATGGACCTGTTCAGAAAAAAAAGGGAACAGTATGGGAACTAATACAGAACAACACTAGATGAATAGTCAGGATGAATAGAGGAAATTCTAACCTATCATATAAACTCAGATTATTTTAGATGTCAGACTGAAATACAGAATTAAGAAAAATGTTGATGGAGATTCTCAGTTATTCAGGTCATGGTTGTCCCAAAGGTGCTTTTTCCAGAGGCAACTGGACTTTCTTTTTCTTAGAAGGCATTTTGCTTCCCATCCAAGAAGCTTCTTCAGCTCTGACTGAATGGTGGAGAATGGAAGGATTTATATACCTTGCAACAGCTGATGCAAATGACCAGCTGTCTGCAAAGAATATAAATCCTTCCATTCTCCACCATCCAGTCAGAGCTGAAGAAGCTTCTTGGATGAGAAGCAGAACATCTTCTAAGAAAAAGAAGGAAGTCCAGTTGCCTCTGGAAAAAGCACCTTTGGGAGAATGAAGAAAAAAAGCATCCATACTGGCTGGAAACTTATAAAGAGTAGAAACACATCAAAAGATATTGATTAGAGAAATCAGTAGGTAGTTATTTTACACTTAGTATGCAAAGCCTTTTAGAAATACATCATCTTTTTAATGTAGAAGAATATAAGATGAAAGTTTTGAAAGTAGTTGAAGTTAAATGATTGAAAAAATAGGGGATCAATAAAACACATTTAGTGAATCTTAAATCTAGTACTAATGGGAAAACAAATTTATTTTAAAAATATTCACTCCCTGCTTCCAAAAGAAAATAAATTCTGAACGAAAAGATCATAGGCTATGATGGCAGAAATTCAAAAAAGGAAGGACAGACTTTCAGATACGGAATTGTAGAGTTTTGACAGTACAAACAAAAAGCACTTTTTTTGTTGTAACATGAAATCCTCTTAATATTTGGCAGAATCATTTACGAAAAATGATACTTCAAGATCCTTCATCTTAAAACATATGAGGTTTCAAAGGTCATAACTAGCACTTTGAATTGGGCCTGGGAACATGTTACTGACATGTTCCTGAGACCCCACGCCAATCAATAAAACACATTGAACTGAATTTTAGAGTAAATCAATGTAGTGTGTACAACGTTGACATGTAGCTTGTGTATGTTCTACCATAGCAAGATCTGCCCTATATCTGTAATGACTGAAGTGTTTTTGACATTGGGTGTCAAAGCTGAATCCAAGAGTATTCCAAGTGAAAAATCCATGTTCTCAAGGGGAATATCCTCTTACTATTTCTAGATTGGTTACTCTGCTAACTGAAAGAATTTCTTATCTTAGTAGGATTAAATTTCAGTTTAGAAGAGAGACACTGTTGTGATTCCATTCACTGTTTGTAATCTTATTTATTTATTAGAGTTTTATCCCACCTTTTTTACTTTACAAATAACTCAAGGTGGTGAATGTACCCTTCCTCCTCCTATTTTCCCCACAACAACAATATTATAAACACAACAGATGTACATTTTCTTAATATTGCATCTATCACCCTAAAAAGGATTTAATTTAATAAATTAACATTTTATATTTATGGAATGGATAGTGATATCAATTGCTAACAAAATATGTCCAATCTATATTCTCTTCTAAATGTGGTACAGGTAGTCTTCAACTAACAACTATTTGTTTATTGACCATTTGAAGTTACAACAGCACTGAAAAAAGTGACTTACGATCATTTTTCACATCCTTGTCATGTGATCAGAATTCAGGCACTTGGCAACCAGTATGTACAGGACTGTGAATATCATCATTGCTCACTCTCATAATATAACTGATCTTTTAAGAATATAAGGACATTGTCCAAAATCTTGAACTCTATAGTTAAGAGTAGTCTGTTAATGAAAACAGACATCCTATTACCCATTGCTTAGTATATTCTGCACTTTTCTGCTATAGCAGGAAGGTAGATTTTCATTCTAATATTATGTAGATCTGTAGGATTATGGATAATTGTATTTGCAATCTATATGTAGTGATGCATTATGTCCTTGCTTTTGTTCTCTAATTTAAATTATTGAAGTGATTAATGAAATACATATTAAAAAAAACACTACAGCAGTAATAGGCAAAACATTTTTTCTTGTTGCTTGACATTATAAGTAGCAAACAAAAGGTACTTTTTCCATTTAATTTGTATGATATTTTGATATTGAGTTGACCATCATGTATCCAAGTAGATCATTACATTAACTAGGTAGTTACAGCTCATGGCCAAGATGGCTTATAGGATTGTCCAAGCACATAATGCAGGTAGTCCTCGACTTATGACCACAACTGAGCCCAAAATTTGTTACTAAGTGAGACAGTTGTTAAGTGAGTTTTGCCCCATTTTATGTCTATACTTGCCACGGATGTTAAGTGAATCATTGGAGTTGTTAAGTTCGTAACACAATTGTTAAATGAATCTGACTTCCCCACTGACTTTGTTTGGTCAGAAGGTCGCAAAAAGTTATCGCATGACCTCGGGACACTGCAACTATCAGAAATAAGAGTCAGTTGCCAAGCGTCTGAAGTTTGACCACATGATCATGGAGATGCTGCAATGGTGCTAGGTATGAAAAACAGTCAGAAGTCACTTTTTTCACTGCCGTTGTAACTTTGGATGGTCACTAAACGAACTGTTGTAAGTCGAGGACTACCTGTACAGGTTCATACTTGAAATGTAAGATATTGTATTTATGTAAATAAATACTGTAGCATTAAGATGCTAAAAGTAAAACAGCTAGCCCTTAATGGAAACCAAGGGGCTGTTTGTTCAAACGCCATTCCTCCATCTAGTTTTTCCCCTCTTCTAGTTTTAATTCCATACAGCAAAGCTGATTATTTAACAATAGCGTTTTATCTCTTTGTATGCTTCCTCCATTCAGTGATACATTACAGAGAGAAATTAAAATACAATGAAGCATATGCTGCAATGAGAATCCATCTCCTGTGTCTAGGACTCATTGACTGCAGGAACAGAACCTGTCCTTAACTTAGCCACATGGCGGCTTCCTTTGGTCTGATTGCGTGACATCCTGTTATATGTGGAGATGCTGTCCTTCTGCCTCGGCTTGAATACGCACAGTAGCTCTTCCTGCAGTCCAAATCTTACAGTGTTAAGCTGCTGTTATTTGAGGGAAGCGAAATGATTAAAAGTGTGGGCCATCTGTGCAGATCCTGTAATTTGTTCAGTGGTTATATAATTTCCTTACTACTCTCTGTGTTCTGGACCACTTTAGCAATTACATTCCAATGGAAGTGTAATTATATTAGTTCAAAAATATGGTCTGTTTGCATGTATACGAAATATTTTTTTTTCTCTAAACAATTTGTATATAAATAATTTGATTTATTTGTATTCGGTCTACACTTGTAGATACTTTTCAATGGAAGCTTTGCAATTATCTTTGGCATAGTTTTGTCTAATTAGCCTGTACTTAGTGATTTGAGATGTCTGTCAAAGACTGTTAGCAGAAAACATAGTGAGTTAAAAACTAATGTGATGACCTCATCTCTGTTCGGTAAAGCTCTGGAATACAAACTACGTTTGAAGAAAGAGCGTTGAAATTGTATCAGTCCATTTTATGCTGCAAATTAATTGGCTTTCACATGGATACCAATTTCATTTAACCATTTTAATTATGGGGGAAACGCGGGGGGGATCAGCACTGCATTATTTGGCTTATCGCATCTACTTGAAAATATTTTTCTGGTGTTTGGTTTTTTTAAAAAAAAAAAAACCACGGAATCCTGCTGTTCTCTGAAATTATTTTCCTCCCTGCTCACACGCGAGGCATTAAGTCACATTCATTAGCTTAGCAATTACATAAAACCGCACATGCATTTGCATGTGCTGTCGCTTCTTACTTTTCAAAACGATGCGAAGTGCGACTGTGATAGCTGGCTCTTTAATATTTGGGCACTGTACGTCTACAATAGGTGTCACTGTGCTGCTAGTCCAATTGTTATTGGTGACTTCAGCGATTGGGCTAGGATGCTGCTCGTCTGGCTCCATCTGCAGGGCTCTAATGCCTCCTGTGTGCAGATCCCTTCAGCACACAAGTTGAGGCAGCTGACGAGCAGGCAGCACACATCTTTGCTCTTCTACTTGCTTTGCCACAGCCTAGCGGTTTCAGGTGATTCTGCCTCCAGACCTTTGGAGGAGGGGGGAGAGAGAGAGAGAAGGGGGGAAAAAGAAAGCTCTGGCGAGCAAATGAAAAAGGGAATCACAATGGGGAGACGTTTAACCAGTCAAGCCCTGGATCAAACTTAAAAGCCGATCTCTTATTCAGCACCCTGGAAAAGGTCACCTTGTCTTTGCTGAGGGGAAAAAAAAAAGAAGAAGAAGCACACACTCAGCTTTGCTGCTCTTTTATTTGTACCTTCTGCTCCCTCTGTTTACCAAGTAAGGCTCTCTGCTTACACAGACAGAGATACTCATGGTAGATGACAAGGGAAAGAACATGAAATGTCTCACCTTCTTCTTGATGCTTCCAGAGACAGTTAAGAACAGGTCCAAGAAAAGCTCGAAGAAGGTAAACAGTAGTAGCAGCAGCAGCAGCAGTAGCAGCAGCAGCAGTGGCGGCGGAGGCAGCGGCAGCAGCAGCAGCAACAGCAAATTACCTCCAGTGTGCTATGAAATCATTACCTTGAAGACTAAAAAGAAGAAAAAGATGGCTGCTGATATTTTCCCCCGAAAGAAACCGGCTAACAGTAACACAACTACTGTCCAGCAGTATCACCAGCAAAATATCAATAACAACAATATTATTCCAGCTCCCAACTGGCAAGGGCTGTATCCCACCATCCGAGAAAGGTAAGGAAGTTTGGCTCTGTTTCTTTCTTGAGTTTACAAGTCCTGGAGCAGCATGCAATGAAATGTTTTATTAGCACAGGATCGTTCATTAAAACTGAGAAAAGGGGAAATGTTTCTCCTTTCCAACAGTGTAGTTCTTGTCTTTTGATAATGAAAATTACATTCTCATGCAAGCCATTTTAACCTCATAATTGTTTGTGCTCATAAAAAATGTATTTTTTATGTATTAACTTTCAGATGTTTGCACAGCTTGGCACTTTCACTTTGAGGAAAGTTTTTTCCAAAGTTTTTTGTAATGGAATCCTTATTTTAAAAACACTAAACCTTGGAATATTTAATTATCATTGCTTTCTGTTTTTAATTTTCTCAGTTTGATTTTTAATGAAATCCTTTAAAGAGCTTCCAACAAAATGAATTGCGTGTGTTGGGAGATAAAGCTTGATGCTAAACACTCCCAATTAATATATTGCTTCTGTTTATAGAAATGCAGTGATGTTCAACAACGACTTGATGGCAGATGTTCATTTTGTGGTTGGGCCACCAGGTGGGACCCAGCGATTACCAGGACACAAAGTAAGCAAGAACTGCAGTAGCAGGTCTGACATGGGAGTGTGAGGGGAATATCTACAATTCCTACTTTAAATTCATATAAATGGCTTGAATCCTGGAACTGGTATACTTAGAAATACTGTTAAATAACTTTGCCTGTGAAATGTTCTAATAATTTCCTTTCTAGTTAACACATTTTTGCAATACTGGTAGAAGATCTGTTGCAGAATTTTATGTGTGATTTGTGACACTATCCCGATGTTCTTCCAGATTGCTACCATCTTTTCCCCCACAACTAGTTCTAATTCTTACAAAAATCCTATGATAAAGTCTGAGATATAGTCTTACCCAAGGTTGCTGCAAGAGTGGGGTTTGATAAGCCTACTTTGCCCAAGCACCTTCTAAGTGCTGTAAAATGGACTTCAATTCTAATAATAGTAATTCATAATGGGAGCTAGAGGTGAGTGAAATCATAGCCCATCGGATAAGGAGGGCACAAGATGCGGAAGCCTGTTCCAAAATGCTACAGCTGCTTGGCTCTCAGCATGAATTTCTTAAGCTCTTTTAGGAAAGCAATAGATATATTGAAGAACTATTTCTTAAGATGAAAAGAAAAACCCAGCATTCCCCTACTTAGTTTTGAATGGTGAAAACCTTAATTGCCTTCAACTAGGCCTTCTTTTTTTAATACACATGTCACTCTAGTATATCTTTTTTTTTAATAGCCTGAACTGATATTTTCTTTTTGTTGAAAAAAAAAACCAGTATGTCTTAGCCGTTGGAAGCTCTGTGTTCCACGCAATGTTTTACGGAGAGCTTGCTGAGGATAAAGATGAAATCCGTATCCCAGATGTGGAGCCTCCTGCTTTCCTCGCTATGCTAAAGTAAGCAAGCATCTTCCTTCAGTTGCTGGAAATGAATTAGAAATGAATTAGTTTGCTCTAGAAATGTCAGTGTTAAAAAGTTGTGTATCATTATAAAAAGAAATATCTCCATCTTCGCTCCAAAAATGGTCCCTGTGTTAGTTTTAAAACTTTTAATATGCAAAATTTATATTTTCCCTGCCTCCCCCACTTTCTCCCACTACATTTTGCATGTCACTTACAACTTTGGGGCAAACTATTAATACATTATACACAAAAGAAGATATATGATAAGTTTAAAAACATGAAAAGAAAATCCAAATCAATCATTTCATATATATCCTGATAAAAATGTTTGCATTACGACTTTAAGTAAAGCCCACAGTGTTTTCCCATTCCTCTTCAGTGCAATTGTCATTTCATAAATCTGTCAAATGAATTCATCATGATAGCATTTTTTCCTAACGGCTGCATAAAATCTAAAATGTTAACAACAATTGGTTTCTCCAAATATATTTGAGGCATTTTAATATGGAACTGAAGATAGAACATGCATTTTTCTTTTTTTAGCGATTCTTCACTCCATCTGGCTTGCTTCTCTTGTGCAATGAGTGGGATGTAAAGAAAAACAAGTTGCTTTCTTACTGTGCTTTCCATAAATTCAAGTAGAAGGTGTATCTGAAAAGATTTATTATTATTTAGAAACATTTATTGATTTGTGCTATGGTTCATTTTTTAAAAAACCATATTACATCTTAATAATGTGGGAGTTGGATTCCCCCTGCCCCCCAACTTTGGATAGCTATCTCTTAACTGTTACTGTCTTAATTAAATTGTCTGGATGATAATAAAACATTACCACACAGTGTGTGAGGAATATGAAAGGAAGTTATACAAAACAGGATATCCAGCAATAAGATGTCATTGTGTCATGACATGTGGCTCGACATTGAGAATTCTCAAAGTTGATTGTGATTGTAATATTTAAATATAAGTGTTAGATTTTAATTACTAAGATTGCCAGCATTACCATATATTTAGATATTAAGCATGAACTTTAGCTAAATATCTTTAGGTAAACTTTTTGATAGTTATGTTTTCAGTAAAACTGGAGTACTGCTTGATTGACTTCAAAAACCCCATAATGCTCTATGTTGCAAGTATTAGGAAATGTATTTGGTGAAATACCATTAATATGTGCCTAGTGTACTGTACTTCTATAGCAGATTTCAGGATTGTTCAGGAATCTTCAACGGTGCTCTTGATTATATTTCTTATGTGTACTGTACTAAAAACCTACGGTTTATACATTTTTTCGTCCAATAAAACACAATTCCACGAGTCGGAATTGCACGTTAACAGCTTTTCCAAACCAGGGCCCCTGCAAATACATTAGGGAACTACAACTTTCAAAATTCCTAGCCATCATGAGACTGATTTTGTATAGGAGCAGTTTTGCTAGGCTTCAGCTTGGCAGGCTTTTTATTATTATTATTATTACTATTACTATTTTCCCAGTCATTGGGGGTAACAGAGAGGGAATCTCAGCTCTTTACAGGCATAACTGAGGGGCCTGAATCAAGTCTGTCTTGGAGAAAGAGATGCTGAATGCCTCATTTCATGGTGTTATGCTTGCTACAGTGGGTTCTTTCTGCAGATGCAATGGGAGACTTCCCAGCAGCAGAGCTCTCCCCATCAACAAAAGCTAGCAAAGAGGCATCTTCACCACATTCTAATTATCTTTAGCAGATAACAATCCATGTTTAAGAATGTTCAACTGAAAGCTCCACTTTCTACTCAGGTGAATCTCTTTCCTTAACAGGCTTTTACTTCATTGACTTTGTGTTCTGGAAAAGTCTTAGGTTGGTGGTATAGGTTACAGCAGCATCAGTATTCAATGGAGTTTAGGACTGCCCTAGGAATAAACAATCAGTGCCCAGTAGCAGGAAAAAAAAGAGTGGAACTCTTTTTAATAAGAGCGTACCTGAAATTGGCATTTCCTCTGCACTTTGAAACTTTTCCCACTTCCAGATAGCAAGTAATGTTTAAAAGGTTGCATAGTTGTCTTCATTTTCTCCCACTAGGAAATCAGTAGTGCTCAAGCAAATTTCAACACCAGATTCTCCCATCTTTTTCTGTAACTATTAGAATAGAATAGAAATAGAAATAGAACAGAATTCTTTATTGGCCAAGTATGATTGGACACACAAGGAATTTATCCATTCTAATCGGCAGAACGTCTATTGAATGCCAATTTTAAACATACGCAGCCTGGCCATGTTTCACTTCAACGATGGATTGCGTTGTGCGAAGATTGTGCGAAGCTAAGATCAAAACTATAGCAAAGAGAAGAATCCCCTGTCTGTTCATATCTTCCAAATAAATTGCCATGTTCCTTTTAGCTCCATGGCTGGATTTGGAAGTCAGAAAATGACAAGCACCAGAAAAAGTGTACTTTACAGCAAAGTACTTTGAAGCACAGCTCACTAGGGAATACACTCCCCCCCCCCATCTCTTCAAGTCTAGCTACTTCCCCCTGAGGGGGCAAATTGGAGCATTTCTCATAAATGTGCATGTAGACAGTGATAGAACAAGGTCTCTGAAGCACTTATTTACAAGGAAGAAAAGCCAGTTAAGACAGAGATAGCCCAACACTGTTCCTTGAGTGTTCTAAAATAAGGGCTATAAGAACTCTACTAGATTAAACATCTAATGGGGGAGGAGAAGAAATTAATTGAGTGTCTTGCCAATTTTGACAGTCACTCAGGAAATTATTGTTGTCTTCCCACTCCTCCTGGAATTCAGAAATATTAATCGAATAAGCTTCCACTAAATCAACTAAGAATACAGAAAGGTATTGAATACCTGTTTACTCTTTTTAAAGCCACCTAAGCCAGAGGTCTTTGCATTGTCTTGTGGCAGAACAATCCATATGACTGAGTGGCTGAAGTATCTTTTGTTGGTGGTGAACATTGTTATCAATTCCCTTCACCACCACCTTCCCCCAGTGTAACTTTCACAGTAATTTACCATAGTGGAAAATTTATGGAGCTGCCAGAGCTTTAGTTTATTAATTGGTTGAGCAGGGAATTAAAGCTGCAGTTTTTATTAGGTTGTTTCTGTCATGGTGGCTGCATTCATAAGAAAGTTAACTCTGTGTTTCTATTAACTGTGATCCACCGAAGAAGCCAAATCAGTCTTTGTCAAGAGCAAAACCAAGTCCAATCTTGATTTGTATTGTCCTTTGACAGGATTGATCCTTATAACCCGGACTGGCATAATTTTGCTGTATTACCATTTGCTGTTTAGCTCTTTTACCACTAGCAAATTGCAAAGATGGGTCTGTGTATCAGTGTGCTGTCCTCAGAGGTTTTGGTGGCAAGTAAAAACAAAATCTTTTTCTCCTCTTCTTCTCCTCCTTGGGATGTCCAGCGGCAACTTAATTGAGAAGTGAAAAGGCAGTGGAATGTTTCTCTGATGGACTTTGTACCATCCAAGCAGATTTGTCATATTTTTTTTCCCTTTCAAATAATTAAATCTGTGAATTGGGATACATATTAAGAATATAAAAATATACTGAAAACAAAATAATTAGTATGAGGTACAAGTAATCCAAGACATCACCTGGAGGTGCTGCTTTGGAAAGATTGTTTCCTTAGTGAATTTAGCCATTTTGGAACAATTAGACAAGGGTTCCTTCCTTTCCTGATTAAATGCCTCTTCCCACATTTCTTCTTTCCATCCAGTTTTGTTGCTTTCTTTCTCCATCCCTTTTCACTAGAATGACTTTTTCTTCTCACCCGATCTCCATCCTGAATTTTCCTCTTTGGAGGAATTTGTGTATGTCCTTTTGTGAGAACAGTTTGCGTGAGACAAGTTCATATAGGTAGATTTTGGAAATGGCGCGTCTTATTTGAGCTTAATTAGTTTTTACAAGTAGTCCTTGGCTAACATCCATTAGATTATTCAAAATTACAGCGGTACTGGGAAAAAATGATGTATGACTGTTCCTCTGAATTCTCTGGGGTTTTCTGCACTCTTGCAGTCACATGATTGCAATCTGGGCACTTGGCTGCCTGGCTCACAATTACAACCTTGCAGGAATCATGGTTATCGCCATTTGCAACCTTCCCTGCTGGCTTCCCCACAAGCAAAGTCAATGGGGAAGCTGGTAGGAAAAGTCCCAAGTCATTCTGGTAAGTTTCTCTGGGTTTTCCTGCATTCATGCTACATCATGCCCTCCACCCCATGGCCTTTTTATACTTGCACATCCTACCTCCTGCACTCTGCTGCACTATGCCTTCCATCCCGTGGCCTTTCTGCACTTGTGCTGCGCCCTCTAACCTATTTTCTTCCTGCACTTGCAGGGTGCCACAACATCCTCCTCCTCCTCCCCCTACTGGGCTTTCCAGGGCTTCTCCACTCCCTGTAGCACTGCTTCCCACTGAATGAACCCCCACGCATCTTGGACTTGAGATAGCAACTGGGACTACTGGGATTGTCACTAAGTGATGCAGTCACTTGATGTGCTTTATATCCACATTTCTTAGTGATGGCAATCCCAAACCCACCTGTAGTTCATTTAATACAATTTTATTTTTTTATCCTATTTAGGTTATGTGGATTTGGGCACGTATACTTTCATACATACATATGTGTATATAAGAGTATCACGTGCACAGACTTATGGCAGAGGGATTGGTTTCAACTGGAATTGGCAACTAAGGTTAACAAAGGGAGAAATTCAGCACTGAAAAAGTTCTTTTTTTAAAACCATCTAAATAGTTGTTTATTGTTAGATAGGTAGGGGATTTTCTTAAACCCATATTGTCATTTTTGGGGGGTCAAATAGTGTATTACTATAACCATGAACTATTATATAGAGATTTACACAGAGCAAGTTACAGAACCATGGCATTGTTCACCAAATTGATACAAAAGATTTGTAATATTAAATGGGAGAATCCTTTTTTCTAGTCAGTTGCTATGGTCTTCAAATGGTTGGCTCACAACCACCTTTATTGGCTGACATACAAAAGAAGCTGTGCATGGGGAGATTTGTGAACAACATCTTAAAACATGTTGTTCCTATCAGAATTTATAAATCTTACATGTTATTAAAAAAAAAAAACCATCCCACCTAAATCACCATAAATCCTCTCTTTTTTACTATTAGCTAGTGCATCCATGTAGGCGTGCAACACTATAAACGCATGTGGGTTTTTTGTTTCTGTTTTTTAAATCTGACAGGTTCTTAACTATCCTGAGAATTATATGCTCATTTGTAAGGCATATAAAATATGCTCTGCAAAATCTGCTGTATATGATATAACTGGCCACAATGACAATTTAACATTGTGGACACTGCCAAACTATTTCACCAAAAATAATAGCTGCTATGGTGGATCAAGTTATATATATGCAGTAAATAGACCAATTAGGTGTTCCCTTTAAATTTTCCACCATTTGACGCTAGGGAGATGGGCTTGTTAAATAAACTTGGTTAGCTCAGTCAGAATTAAACAGGAGATTAGTTTCGTTTTCCAACTGCATTTGTTTCATTCCTCTGTGCCTAAGCACAATGCGAGGGTGAGGTGCAAAGAAAGCAGGATCAGATTGTGGCTAAGGATGTAATTAGAAGCTCCTGTTAACTCACACTTCGATTTGTGAAACGACATCATAATTTAAATTCATTATGTCATTTTTTAAAGCAAGTCATGGCTGCTGCCTAAATGAGTTTAATCATAAAAAAGAATCATCACTCAAATGTATGCAAGCCAACAATGTATGACAGTATTGTGGAAGAAAAAAAGAAAAGTTTAAAGTTTGCCTTCTACTGGTGATTTGTAAAATAGATTGTAAATTATCCTACACTTACATACAAGTTTTGAGGATAAAGAATTTGTTAAATATGGATGTTATTTGGTCAGCAACCTAAATTGTTGTGTACAAGTTGCGATTGAGGGAAGTGTTTCCCAGAATACATTAGTGTTCTATTTTCAGTATTGTAGGAAAATGTTATCCCCCCTCCCATCTGCTAAAATATTAGAATGACGTGTATATTTATTTATTACAGATACATATATTGTGATGAAATTGACCTGGCTGCTGATACGGTTCTAGCAACTCTTTATGCCGCCAAGAAGTACATTGTTCCTCATCTCGCCCGGGCCTGTGTGAATTTCCTAGAGACAAGCCTGAGTGCAAAAAACGCTTGTGTGTTGCTTTCCCAGAGCTGCTTATTTGAGGAACCAGACTTGACTGAGCGTTGCTGGGAGGTGATCGATGCACAGGCCGAGCTGGCTCTGAAATCGGAAGGCTTCTGTGACATTGACTTCCAAACCCTTGAAAGCATTCTCCAAAGGGAGACCCTGAATGCCAAAGAGATTGTGGTTTTTGAAGCTGCCCTCAATTGGGCTGAAATGGAGTGTCAACGGCAAGAGTTACCTCCTAGCATTGAAAATAAGCGCAAAGTACTTGGGAAGGCGCTCTATCTCATTCGCATACCCACCATGGCCCTAGATGACTTCGCCAATGGGGCTGCTCAATCTGGTCTTCTGACCCTCAGTGAAACAAACGATATCTTCCTTTGGTACACAGCTGCCAAGAAACCAGAGCTGCAGTTTGTGAGCAATGCCCGCAAAGGCCTGGTCCCTCAGCGCTGTCATCGCTTCCAGTCATGTGCCTACCGCAGCAACCAGTGGCGCTACAGGGGCCGGTGCGACAGCATCCAGTTTGCTGTTGACAAGAGAGTTTTCATTGCTGGGTTTGGACTCTATGGCTCCAGCTGTGGATCAGCAGAATACAGTGCTAAGATTGAACTCAAGCGGCAAGGCGTTATCCTTGGACAAAACTTAAGCAAGTATTTCTCAGATGGATCTAGCAATACTTTCCCCGTGTGGTTTGAGTATCCAGTGCAAATCGAACCAGATACCTTTTATACGGCTAGTGTGATTTTGGATGGTAATGAACTCAGCTATTTTGGGCAAGAAGGAATGACAGAAGTCCAATGTGGCAAAGTGACTGTGCAATTCCAGTGTTCTTCAGACAGCACCAATGGCACTGGGGTTCAGGGAGGGCAAATTCCAGAACTTATTTTTTATGCTTGAAGGAAAGGTGGGTTCGCAGAACACTCTGATTTTATGATGTATTGTGTCTGGTTCAGGCCAATTTCATGCTTAGCTTGTTGTCCGCAGATATATATGGTCAGTTCAATTAGGACACTCCTAAATGCAGTGAACAGTTTTAACTCTTGCTGTACTTTTTATTGTCTACATGTATTTCTTCTACTACATGCTCCCAAGATCAAACTAACAAATTAAGTGTTAAAGATTTTCGGCTTTAGCACAGATGGAATGCCTTATTAGTGAAGAAAGTTGTCATTTTTTTCCCATGCAGTGTGTGTCAAGGGACATAACTTGTCTGGTCTCTACTTTGCTGCTATTTCCTGTCATTTTGATTTATGATTTATTTATTTTTGCTCCTCCATACAGTAGGCTTCTTCAACACCTCAGAATTAAAAGTGTCTTTAGTCTTTTGCCATTTGGATGCGACTCAAACTTAGAATTGAGGCTGGTTTAGCTGCAGCATCACCACGCCTGGGCTGAGGTTTTCTAGAGGGAACATAGGAGGTCTTCAAATGCCAACCATTTGAAGGCCATAGCAACTGATTGGAAAATATATAAAATGTGATTTGCCCTGAATTGCTTTGCAAATACTGGCATTTCGTATTTAGCTTATGTTATGGAAGACAACAGCAAAAACTCAGGTTTTTGGGGACAGTTGCTTTTTAATTAACCTTAACCTTTTTTTTTTTTTTTTAGAAAGCTCTTTTTCAAGGAAACTGTTGATATTTAAAATACATTCATGCATTTTTGATTGCCAAGGATTACTTCTGGGAAGCCTTCCCTAGTTGGTAGCCTTCCAGATGTATTAGTGAAGTTCCTACTATCGTCAGAGTACATTCAGGACAGGAATGATGGCAACTAAAGCCTTTCATACAAGGGGAACCTACTCTGAAGTATTATATAATGGCATTTACACTATTACAAAATCTCTCTGATAGTTACTTTTCTTTTCAAGGGAAAGTAACTACATTTTATTTAATAAAGTCTATTAGATTTCCAGTGTCAGAAAATGTGTAGCAAAAAAGCAAATAATGAGTTTTGTGAATTTTATTTGCCCACATACCATTTTAAAGATACGTGGTTTTTTTCCAAGTAGTAAAAATACAGATATTATTTAATGCTTCACATATTAAACTAACTAGTGGGGCATTTAAACAGTAGAAGCAAGTAGGTTTGAAAGCTCTGTTTTTGAATGAGCAAGTAGACTGGACATTATGCAGTTTGGTTAGAATATGAATATTCACCCAATTATAAATTTTGAAACATATCCCAAATTTCTAGATGTTAATTTTTTTTCTCATCTGATTTCCTCCACATCCTATAGTTTTCACTGTCTCCAGCCAGGGATTCCTGGTATTTGTAATTTAACACAGGTTGCAGCAGAATTATTGAAGGGATTTGAAATTTGCCAGGCTCATACAAAATAATATTTGTTTAACTTATCAGACCCTATGACTTCAACAAACTAATTTTTTTTAGCTTATCATTAAGTGTAAATGTGACCATTAAGATTGCTTGTGAATCTGTTTGTAGTTTTCTCTTTGACTACAGAAGTATACTTTTTAGCACAAGTATAAATTACTGCTTTGTTATATACAGATCACAATAAGACTATCAAATTTGGGCTGCAAAATGCCATGCAAATGCAGCAAACAAAAATACCAAGTGAGATTTTTGCAACCTGGAACTGGGAACCCTGCAGAATCTGGAATATTTGTGACAAATATTCCTTGCCTAACTTTTGGAGATTTCTCAATTGTCAGTCAAAGCTTTCCTTTTCCAGATTTTTTAAAAAATTGGTTGGAATATCTGCATTTCTAACAAGAAAAGGTTCAGGTTGGCAGGTAGCTTTAAAAAAAAGAGAGATGATAAAAGTATAGGTGAATACCATGTTTGTGAAATAGGAGACACTGCCTCAAAAAAGCAACCCCTATGTGTTTCAGTCTAGAAAATAACTTAAGTATTAGTCTGAAATAGATTTGTCCCAGTTTTCTGTTTACAAGTAAATATAAGTGCATCTCGCTACAGTGTAGCTCCTTAGCACAACATTTTATTGTCCTAGTTATTAGAATAGTGGCTTTAACTCTGAGGCATCCAGAGAATCTGAAGTTTTCAGTAAAATAACAAAAACACGATCCCATTGCAAGTTTTCCTGCTTTTGTATAGATAACAACATGTGGGGCTTCCATCATGATGATTCAACACTGCTTTCATCATTCTGCCCCCGTGTCCCATGCCACCAAATATCTTTGTGGATGCCTCCAGTCTCCAACAGCTTTTCCTAATTTGTGGTTTCTTATTGAATTCAAACCACAATGTCCAAAATTCTCTGGCCAGCACAACCATTGGGAGTCCTAAAACATTTTGGGACTTGAAATCCTGATTCCTGGTTTCGTTAAATATCTGTGGTGCCCCAAATAATACTTGAACACGAGAACATTTAGCAGTAACAGTTTCTCAGCAATGCAGTATATTAAAAATATACCCACAAAACAGAAGCTGTCCTTAAGAGCAAATGCTACTCCTGTGTCTCCTACATTTTTACCATCACAAATAATAGTATTTAAAAAAATACTTATTTACATTTCTCAGAGGGTATGGAGTTGCTTTTCAAAGAAATGTAAAGGATTACATTCTCACAACTTTTAAGTATGAATCAAGCACTGGATTTAGACTAGAGTGAGCAGAGGTCAAAGCTCTTTTCAGTTATAAAATTTGCTCCATATTCCTGATTTCTTATGGAAAAAGCTAGTCTCAATCTAACTCTCATCATAACATCAACATGAGGCTATAGTTGGGTAAACCATACATATTGCCCGAGGTCCTTGTAGGAAGTACTAGATAAAAGCATCTGGATAATTTGTTTGGGAGAAAATGCTCCTCTCTTAAGTTATTTTTTTTTCCCTAACCCGATTAATTTTACATGTTTCAGATATGCCAAATAAAAACACCATGAATGACATTTATTTAAGGAAGACTGATGGCATTACCTTAAGGTGAAATGAATCCAGTTTCCAGACATAGGTCACATCAGTTGCCCTGTGCCCTTTCAGCCTCTAGATGGCAGATGTACACTGCTACTTTTAGCTTTACCCCTCTGAAGCACATGGTGTTTCAAAGGTCTCAGTTATATTCTGGAAAATATGTATTGATGGTAAATATTTGTAGATGATGAACAATGAAACTGGAATTAGTATAATCACAATCATTCCTGAAGAGAGAAATGAATTGTCTCTGGCACCAGATTGCTCAGCTTCCTTTTTTTAGGGCCACAGACCCATGTATTGAATTTTTCCTTCTTTGTTTTTTTTTTCCACAAGTAGACAGTTTGCCAGAATAAATATGGGTAAATATCTAACTTACCTTTATAAATAGTTCTCATATAATAGTGTGATCCTAAATTATCTTTAAGTTCTTCCCTACATTTCAATGTATTGTTTTCTCTTTTCCACAAACGCAATGCCAGTGAAACCAAAATGTATCACTGGGTGTCAAAAATGGTAGCCACATGCATGTCCTACTTCACAGTAAAATCAAATAATTACTCCTGAGAAATAGATGGAACAGTGGGCAGATCTCCAAGTAAGATTTCCCAAATTTGGGGGAAATGATATGGGTTCAGAATTTTAAATGTATTGAATTTGATTTCCAATTCTCACGTTGCTTTTTGTCTTGAAATGACTTATTTTCAAGGATGAATACTGGAAAGGTATTTATACTTTTTCTCTACAACTATGAAAACTAAAAACAATGAATTTCACAAGATCCTTGAATAAGAGAAGAAATCTCTGCAGTAGTGTGTGACCATATCTATACCACCAAATATTTGCATTTTTTTCCTGATGTTCAGTGCCCCTGTATGCAATACTATATATGTCTGTTCAGGCATCAATTTTTCTGGCTTCCCTAGGAATCATTCCTTGGTAAGTGTGCTGAGCTGCAACTTTAAGCAGTCAACTATATAGTGTGTATTGCATGAGGGTTGTTTTTGCAGTTATAACTCCTAATGTTAGCTCATTATTTTCAGCATACATAACCTGTCTTTCTAAATTCTAAAAGAGCACATATTAAATATTAGAAAATATTGAGAAAATCAGAATTAAAAAACTAAAAGGTAGTAGCTGCAGTTAATAACAGCTTTAAAGAGGTATTTTGTAAAAGCTTGGAATAAAAATTGACTTCACTACCAGTCTAATAGCAAGGCATAATAGGGCCGAGAAGATCTCCTTTGGGAGGCTGTTAAGATAAATGACTACTTGAAGTATCTGTCAAATCAGAACGAAGAGTCTGAGTACTAATATATTGATCAGGAAAAAGCTACCTGGAATGAGCTCTGTGTGTCTCTGTGTGTGTGTGTGTTGGCTCTTGAACACATAAAAAGCAGATGGAAGCCAACATTTTCTTTGCATGTTACAAATGAAGAAACTTTCAAATTTTGTTCTGTAGTTATACAGTGAAATTTAAAAGACGATTCAATTATTTAAATAGCAATGTTATTATGAAGGTGATATATGACTTTTAGGACTGTATTTATCTAGCCTTTGGTCTGTTGTTCCCTTCCAGGGAGCAACTTGGAAAGAGCTTTGAGTACTTACATTTTCCTTGCCAAATAGAATAAAACAAATATAGTTACCTGTACTTCACTCAATTTAGTATTCTTTTGAATGCAGGATATGTTTCTGAACTAGAGAGGTCTTTTTTCATTATTATTGAACTGTATGGTCTTTAATATGTTTCCATCATCTGGTTTTTGCTAGCAGCAATGGATCAGGCATATTAACTTTGACCCTCTACTCTGTTAATATCCAAGCTAAATTGCATTCAGTAAACTCAATTTATGTTACCTTATGTAGATTGTGGACAGAATGAGAAGATTTGCAGCATCAAACTGTAAAGCAGAAATAACTCCATAGATTTACAGAATTGTCCCCAAATTAGGGCTTTGCCTCTTAACAGAAAGTTCATATCCTAAATTGTTAGGATAATATATTTATAATACAGGTAGTCTTCAACTTACAATCAGAATCGGGGATGGAACTCTGTCCTTAAGCAAAGTGGTTGTTAGGTCAGCCATGCCAATTTTATGATCTCTTTTGCCATGGTTGTTAAGCGAATCACAATTATTAAGTGAATTGCAAAACCATTATGTGAATTTGGCTTTCCCCATTGATTTTGCTTGTTGGATGCCCCTGGTAAGGCCACAAATGGGGATCATATGATCCTGGGACACACTTAAAAGACATGCTGGTTAACAAGTGCCTGAATTCTGGTCATGTGACTGCAGGGATGCTACCACGGTCATAAGTACCGGGACCGATTATAAGTCACTTTTTTCAGTGCTGTCGTAACTTAAAATAATCATTAAATGGTTGTAAGTCATGGACTACCTGTATATTGCTTTAGTCTTCTGGAGCCATCCAATATATTTATCTATAAAGAGCCAGAGATCTAGAAAAAATATAGACAATATTGAAATTATTCTGAATATCATCTTGCAGAGCTGAACTGAACGGGGAAAGAAAGTTATTACTGGATTTCTAATGTAATATATTTTGAGCTGATCTGCATATAATTTAAACTAATAATTCTAATTTCTACAGTACCTATTGCACCGTTGTTTATTTTCTAAAAATGAAAAATTTAAACTCCGTTATTTCAGATACGATTGGTTCTACTTGTGTTTGGAACAGTGCTTGTCTATAGCAACTGATGGCATTATTTATGAAGGACATTTATAAATTCTAAGTACCTCAAATCGAATGTTACCGTACTGTATCTTTAATGTAACAGTGCAGAATTTTAGTAGACACATGAATGTGTATAATCACATTTGAGAGAAAAATAAAAATGAAACTGGTTCTTACACTGTTTTCAGCATGCTTCTGAACCTTCTTAAATGAATAAATGGAATTTTGAATAGGGAAAACCCCCCCCCACCCTCCAGTTTTTCTTTTGGTTTGGTTTTGAATTCCTTCTTTATGAGGGGTACACAAGGGGACATTTCAGGTTCAAGAAACGCTAAAACGCTTACTGATGTGGTAGGTTACAAATTTTCTACACAAGATCCATTTGATGAACAGCCCAAGGAAAGAAAAACTTGTATGTAGGAGGAGAGGATGATAATAGCAATAGCACTTAGACTTATATACCGCTTCACAGTGTTTTACAGCCCTCTCTAAGCAGTTTACAGAGTCAACATTTTGCCCCCAACAATCTGGGCCCTCATTTTACCGACCTCAGAAGGATGGAAGGCAGAGTCAACCTTCAACACATGCACACCTTAGCAGCTCCCACTTGCATATCTTTGGGATGCATCTTTGGGCTGTTTTAATTTACAATAATGTCACTTTCAATATTTGTATCATAGAAAAAAGCTTCAGTATCTTTAATTTTTTCAAGGTATTTTCATCCATATTATATTTGGCATTGAATATGCACCAGATCTTAAGGGTTTTTTTTTTTTTTTTTTTTGAAATTTTCAGGTTTGCATGTAATCCCTTTCTGAGAAAATGCTTGGGGACATTTTAAATTCAACATATCACAGTAGAAATGAGCAATTTGCAAACCCTGGCCCATTTTATAACTACTCCACTGAATGTCGCTTTCCTATCATATTGAGACAGGAAGCAAGCATGAAACTGAAAACTGGTGATAATATGGGGATTGGGGTAGGAATGGTGTTTTTATTTTTTAAAGAAGACATTCTTACCAAGCCCCAGAAATTCCAAGTGCTGCCCAGAAACACAATTTTCAATCCATTTTGCATCATCACAAAACTGACTGCAGTCCTTGCTTTCCTGCCAAAATAATTTACTACCGGTATTTTTGCCCATCACAAGCCTAATAGATCTACCCGCTATTGTTCACCCTTTACTATAAAAGTTGGGATTTGTGACTTAGTCTCCTGACTATTAGCAGATCACTGAACAACTTCCATTTATTTGGTAGCATTTCTGGAAACTGGCACCGCCACATTTTGGCCACTTGATGAACGTGAAAGAATCATAGGATTTAAAGATGGAAGCTGAAGTATTTCACAGTCCAGATGTTTCACATTTCCATTTTTCTATCTTGACACAAACATCACATTACCAAAAATTCTACTACTTTGTTGCTAAAATATCAGTGATTTGGGGATATTAGACACGACATGGTTTATTGCTGCTTTATTTGCTTGTTTCCAACGATGGTGCAGAAAGTAGCTCTTCTAATCAAAGCAATGAAGAATACGGTTTACAAAATTGTCAAAATTGGGGACTAGAAGTGCTTTTATAAGATACTCAAGGGAATAACAGAAATGCATTAAGATCTCTTCAGAGGAAGTTTTATTGAGGCACTAGGACAAATAACAAAGTTTCATTATGGAAAATGTCCTCAAACGGGGAAAAAAGGGGAGGGTGTTTCATCCTGACACTGCTAACTGACAACCCAAAAGTTTCATACTAACTTTTTTAACAGACATGTCCTGCTGATGTTTCCTTTGTCCCATCACCAACCTGCTCTGGGACCAATTTAAGTTTACCTTTATATGGATTGTTTTAAAAGAATATTATTCTTGACACAACACTTATATGAATGAACCACAATACCTGTGACAAAACCATGAGAACAGCCCCATTCAAACAGGCTGAGGCTACAGTAGTTTACCAGTTGCATGTAGGAAACCCACAAATAAGACATCAAAGCAGCTGTTACATTGTGGCATCAGTATTCCTATTATAGAGACCCCCCTAACTCTGAGTCATCAACCTCAGTCATTGATAAAATTCTCTTGGAACTTGTTTTTTGGGCATTATATGCCACAGGTTGATTATTTGCCATATGAAAAAAATATTTCCTTAAATCTTCTACTAGTTAATTTCATTGGGTGGCCAATTATTTAATCCTTGGGTGTTCTATTATTAGGGGAGATGGAGAAAACTACCACTTTCTTTACTATGCATACTTATAAATTCAAGTTGCTTCCTAAACATCTTTCATCTAAATAAACTCAACTATTGCATTCTGTCTTCCAATCTTATCAGTTGCCTTGTTTTTCCATACCTTCCATTTGATTGGATCTCCTCTGTAACATAATGCTACCCCGTGGACTCATCCCTATTCTTTCTGTAGCTTGTATCTAGAAAACTTTCACTATTCTTAATAAATATTCTCATTTTTACTCAGATTTCTATCATTAACATACAGGTACTAGTATATAATTCTGTTCCTACGGTTCCTTCTGCTAACCCATCTGTTATTCCCTTAGTCCAGTATTACTTTCCTACCATGCACTGGTCATTATGGATATATTTATTTCCTTTAGGACCCACTCTCCCAAATCTTTTCCATTTATCCTTAAGGGATGAGTATTCCCAAACCAGAGGAATATTCATATAGGAAGTACTAGTTGAAACTTCTGATTGACTGTCCCACCAAGTTCAGTATAAAAGCTGCTTTGTAACCTTTTTATTGTTAAGCACCAGAGGCCTACAGAGCTGGCATGCCCTGGAATGTTTTTCTAATAAACTTGAACCCCCATCCTGGTACCCAGTGGTGGGTTTCAACATTTTTTACTACTGGTTCTGTGGGTGTGGCTTGGTGGGCATGGCATGGCTTGGTGGGCGTGGTTTGATGGGCGTGGCAGGAGAAGGATACTGTAACATCTCCATTCCCACTCCAGGAGAAGGATACTGTAAAATCTCCATTCCCTCCCCAATCCAGGGGAAGGTTACTGCAAAATCCCCATTTCCTCCCGATCAGCTGGGACTTGGGAGGTAGAGAATAGATAGGGGTGGGGCCAGTGAAAATCTTTACTACCGGTTCTCCGAACTACTCAAAATTTCCACTACCGGTTCTCCAGAACTGATCAGAACCTGCTGAAACCCATCTCTGCTGGTACCACCATTTCATCCAAGAATTGACAACCCTGTTTCTCCCATACCTGACTTTTCTGATAAACAGAAAAGCATTTTTGAGAATACTACTTGAGAAATCTTAGACTTAATATCAGTGGTGCCAATGTGCACCACAATTGTCCTCCCCCAGTACTCTACACTACAAACATACCTAGATGACTTGTGATGTCCATAGCCTTTGCACCAGACAGACAAGCTGTTGCCATAAAGTCTACATACCTGTCCAAACCAATTTTTTTAGTGATCAAATCTTTCATTACAAGAAGCCTCCCCAAGAGGAGAATTTTTGGTAGGCAAGGATATTGGAACATCCTAGTGGAGAGACACGGGATGAAACAGAAGAAAGTTCACCTGCTGTTTCACACCACAGCCTTTCTACCATGCTAGTGATTGTGGGGGGAGGTATGGTGATCATTTGAAAGATTATGTCCTAAAATAGCCCAGCTGACAGGCTAATGGAGTGGAGAAAGTGTGCAGCGGGAAGCAGAATCCATGCTAATGCCAGCTACTCAGGAAATTTGAAAGGTGGTTAAAACCTCCTTTCAGGACTAAGGATGTCAGGACTAAGGATGTCAGGACTAAGAACGACAGTGGAGTGACTTACGAGTAGTTTCCTTTTGTTGTTTTTTCACTATAGACAGAATCTTGCCTGACTAAAGCAACTGTTTGAATAACTGCAGATACATTTTGGAAAAAGCTAGGAAGGAGCCATTTTACCCTCTTTCTGCTGGCCAAACTTTCCAAGCTCCACTATCTTTTGGCCCTCTGGAAAGCAGCCTCTCTTTCCTAGGAAGCCAGACTATATTCCACCACATCAGCTAAGCAATGCTACCATAGCAATTCCAACCCATTTCACCAAGTAAAGCTATTTTGTTTCCATATCGGGGTGATGCTTGATGGGGAGGGAAACACAGCCAAGGGAATCTACACACATTATTACCAGTGGTGGGTTTCAAATTTTTTTACTACCGGTTCTGTGGGTGTGGCTTGGTGGGTGTGGCATGGCTTGGTGGGCATGGCTTGGTGGGCGTGGCAGGGGAAGGATACTGTAAAATCTCCATTTCCTCCCCAATCCAGGGGAAAGTTACTGCAAAATCCCCATTTCCTCCCAATCAGCTGAGACTTGGGAGTCAGAGAATAGATGGGGGCGGGGCCAGTCAGAATTTTTACTACCGGTTCTCTGAACTACTCAAAATTTCTGCTACCGGTTCTCCAAAACTGGTCAGAACCTGCTGAAACCCACCTCTGATTATTACCCTTACTGTATCCCAGATTAAAAGTGAAAGGACTGGACCAGTCACCGGCCTTATCACTGACACTTCATCACTGCTAGAGATCGTTCCCAGCCTTATCACTGACTGGAGATCTGATGTCAGAACAGAGCCATTTATGTTGACATAAATTTTAGACACCTCAGCCCTTGGACGAATGATATCACTGACCTACTATTGAGAAAGAGGCCATAGAAGAAGAGGATAACAGAGAGGCTGTATATCATGCTTTATTTCACAGGCAGGAGAAAGTTGCTATACCAATCAGGTCCCCTGTTTTGATTTATTTCAGCTTAGGCTCAGGTAGGGAAGTACTTGCTAAAGGAAACAAATTTCACCTTTATACAAGGCACCTTGGTGTTGGAAAGCAAGGGCAATCATGCTAGAGAAGGAAGAGAGTAATGCTTCCTGCTAGGAACAATCTCTTCCATCTAGCACTGTATGTCAGTGAGGTGGAAAAGAAATTATATAGAGTAACAAAATTGCTAACCAGCTTCAGCCTTGTTTCCAGCACACCTTTTGGAATCAAATTTACTGAAATGAAGCATCAAATGAACGGGTGTGTGTGTGTGAGAGAGTATGAGAGAGAAAGAGAGTAATTTGATCTGGGAAAGGAGCTAGTAGTAATTGCACCCAGAGAACTAAAAGTGAAATCTATTAGAAAAAGATACCTGGGGGAACAATGTTGAAATGGGGTAGAAATGATGGATTAATAGCTTTTCTACACCTCTAATTTCGGTGTTCCAATAGACTGGATGAGAGAAGATAAACATTTGCAGGGTAGGGAGAAGAACATGCTCACTGGCTGATAAGGACATGTGCATAAATAAAAAAGAGAAATTAGCCAGCCCAACAAAGCCTCTGTGTGAGGTAACAAAACAGATCTGTTTGCCCTCCTTCTGGAAAAAGTGGGCAGGTGACACCTGCTCTTTGGAAGCTCCTGCTAAGACCCAAGCAGATTAGCCAAGGAAGGGGCAGAATGAAAAGCTCTTTCCGAGGTCATTAGTGGAACCGGCCTTGTCAATGAAGTCCTTGATTGGAGAAAGGCAGCAAATTACAGGGCTTTGACAACAGACGGGAAGCTTTTAACTGCTTCTTGCTGTTTTGTCATTTGGGCCTAGTCCCAAGTGGATGCATTAAATGTGTCACGTTTCTAACAAATCACTCACTTTCAAACCAGCATTAAAAGGGAGGGTGGGGAATGGGAAAACCTGTTTGTCTCTCATAGATAGCAGAGGTATTACTCTAAATGTGAACGGTTCATCTGAAAGCTACTCTGGGCCAAGTTTCTTTTCTTTCAAGCTATTTATAATATTTTAGGCAGCCATGGTTCCTTCTGATATATTAATATTTCTAGCAATCTTAACAAACACAGATGTGGGAGGGATCTATAACTTTTCATGTGATGCTACATTTTCAACATGGAACCGTATAATGAACATAGGCAGAAAATCTGATCCTTAGAGTAGGTGAAGAGATTTTATCCCCAGTACATCGATTTCTATACTCCGGCATTACATACCATTGATCATACTGTCTAGGGCTGTGCAAAGCTGTATTTCAGCAATATCTGTAGAGCAACGGCTTCTCTATTCTCCCAGATCTGATTCCATTGTTCTTTGTTTAAAGTCCATTGTTCTTTTTATGCTGAGTGGGCAGTGGAAATTCCATTGAGAATGTACCAACTTGGCAAAAACTGTTAAGCAGATTACAGAATAGCTCCTGAGTAAAGGAAAGATATAAACATAAAATACAGGAAATGGATACAAATAAATGGGGACAGTAGGACAGGGACGGTAGGCACATTGGTGCGCTTATGCACACTCCTTACAGACCTCTTAGGAATGGGTGAGGTCAACAGTAGACAGCCTAAGGTTAAAGTTATGGGGGTTTGGGGATGAAACCATAGAAACCACAGGTAGTGTATGAGACCAAAAAATTCATACAAAACCACTTGCTGATGCTCCCCTTTAGATTAGTAGGCTTCTTACAAATGCTGGCATCCTGCCTTGGCCATTAAAGTCAACTCTGAGCTTTTGTGGTGGCAGAATGAAGCAGATTTTATAATATGATCCTGTTGTGAAGCCAAAGTAGAACAGGGGATGGTATCTAAATCTTTTTCTTAATTATCTTAGTGCCAGACACTAAGCAAGAGGTATGCTCTTATTTCTTTCTCTTTCAGGATGAATGGGTGAGAGATGCTGTGTCCATGCAGACCAGTGGCAAAATTACCTTATAGTGAATCAGGTTTTTGGTTCTTTGAGTCCATACTTATCTATCTGAATTTCATAGGTCTTCAGAAAGGCATCTTTACTAGCCAAACAGTTGATGCTGGGGAAAAGATACTTGGAATGAGCAATAGTTTGGATCCTATTAAGCCTCAGCTTTGTAAGTGGTAGAGGCATCTCACAGTTCTTTTATTTTAGGGGAGGCTAGTTAATAAATCTTACTAAAGCTTTCACCACAAGGTATCACACTCAAATGCTCTGTGCTGCAGAAATATGGAGGATGAGATAAAACAAGATTTAGAGATGCTACAAAACAAGTTTATGAAGCATATTCTCAAACTCCTTCCCTAACCATTTTTCTATGGCTCATCTCAGAAGTCACTTTGATTTATCCCCCACTGAAGGCAGGATGAATCTGCTTTATCTTTAATACTAGCGAAGGCTGAAGGAGACAGATGATGCCTGTCTGGATAGGATGTGTTAGCTGGGCAAGCTTCAGGACTGACAGCTCAGAATTTTGTGAGAAAGTATATGGGTAACATCTATGGGTTCACCTGTGGAATATGGGTACATCTATGGAGCATCTTCTAACAGGGCTACTTAACCAGGTATTTGAGAATGATAGTAAAGGAAATTCTACTGTAAACATTTCCTGTTTCTTTCCCGGAAACTTTTTTTTAAATTACCTGAAGGTTCTACAATATTTTGAATGCCAAATATGGAGTATGTAGTATCTAATGTTACCTGATATCTGTAGTACATAGATCTCTGGAACAGACCTTTAATTTTGTGATCTTAAATTTTACTCTGGAATGTTGATTAATAGTCTTCCTTATTCCATACAACATTCGCTGTAGCTGTTGGTGTTTTAAAATTACTGTATTTTGACTATAATTTGATCATGGTTTCAGATCATGTTATTTTGGAATAGAGCAGAGCTTTACACAATTCAGCAGATGACAAACTGGCTGAGGCCAGCTTCACTCAGAAGCTGAGCAGGGTAGCGATTGGTTGGATGTACACTTCTTCAGATTAACTTTGTTCATAATAATATATACTATGATGAGCTTCTGTCCACTTGGGGTGAATATCCATTTTAATTCACCAAAGTAATTTAATTGTAGATTGTCAGTTCCTAGGATTGCTTGTAGGGTTTCACTTTTAATTATGCAGTATCATTTTACTAGAAAGTTGGGAAGGAAGAAGGACATCCTGGTCTGTACAGGTCCCAAGGAGCAAAGAGAAATATAATCAATTAATACAGGTACTGATAGCAAAGTGTTAGAGAAGGAACAGGGGTTGCTAAGCAAGAGGTCATAAGTAGCATTCATACTTATGGAAAAGAATAGGTTTGCCCAAATAATAGTGGATTATAAAAACTAATGGCATTCTGCTTGTTATGCTTTATAATTGTTTTCCCCCTCCCAAAACCCACTTGTGATAATTGCTCCTATTATGACTATAATTTCAGTGGCACTAGAAATAGAAATGGTTGTAGGCAGCCTAGAGTTGTCACTTGGCAAGATGGACAGCATACAAATTTAATAAACAAATACATAATAAACACAAAATAGCCACAGCTTCTGTCCTTCTTCCTCCTCATTTTAGGCTTATATGCTGGCTCTTTTCCAGGAGCTCAAGATGGATTCCACAGAGAATTCCTTTCATTTGTGAGGTAGGTTGGAATGAGAAAACACAATTGATTGGTCAAAGACACCAAGTGAATTTCCATGGTTGTAAGAGTCTTGAACGCAAATCTCCTCTAGGTAAATCTAATAAATTTAACCACTAGGTGAGAATAACAGAACTGGGAGGGACCTTGGAAAGTTGGAAGGTCATAATCACTCATGTGTGACCAGCATCATCTTTGAGAAAACTTTATTTTCATGAGCTGGGAAGTAGATGAGGTGGACAGAAAGGCCAGGGAGAAAAAAATAATAGAAATATTTAAATCTGTCTGTTTTCTACTGGTTCTTTCATAGTGGCTGGCTGGCTGGCTGAGAAGATTATTTCTGTAGTCTGGATTTAAATGAAATCAGAAGTCTATAAATTATGCCTGTATTACTAGGATCTATTTGATTTCTTCTATCTCTTAATTTCTCTTTCCTTCATCCTGATATTCTGGAGAACTGGTAACTCAACAATGGTTACGTGAGGAAAGTTGTTTGAGGATGTTGATAGAGCAACCAATGATGCTGTTCAGTCACTCTTCTGTCATATCTGTCACTACAGTAGCAAACCATCAAATATTCTATCCCTCAGATCTTCATTATACAAGGACACCCTCAGTGGAACATACTGGCAGTTAAGAAAAATCAGAATGAAAGGACATCTCATGGGACATCTGTCAAAACAACTCTATTATTTTCCTTCTGTGTCTGTAATGAACTCATAAATGTCTTGATACAGATATGCAGTATATCAATATATTCACATATACATGAATGAATCTCTTTAGCATGTAAGATTCTGTTTTAAAAGGCCATCCATTTAAATGACATACATTTAGATAGATCGGTAGATAGATATTTGAGCATACAATCTCCTTAGACTCATATTTCTTCAGTTTCAGCCTCTTTCATCCTCTGGAGAGAAGTAACTGGAAAAGCAATTTGTTTCATTTTAACTAAGCCAGGAACCTTTGAAAACCCAGAGACTTCTGTCTCACCAAGAATCCCATTTAGTTTTGGGAGGAGGGGAGGGGGAAATGTCAGGGTGAAGCTTATCTTATTGCTAACTATTAGTGAGACTTCTGCATTATTTACAGTTCTGGCAATGTGATTTCCCTAGTCAGCAGACAGGCCACATATAAGCACATTCCCAGATATCCTTCAACACTGAATCAGTTGCTAATAGCACCAGACTGTTATCAGAAAAGAGAAGGAATCGGTAACATTTTAGTGAATCAGAGTAAACCGAGGTCCTTCCTTTATTGTACCCCAACACCAGAGTTTATTAACTAATTCCAACCAATTGTTTTAAAATCATCTAATGTACATTTCTATCTTCTGTCAAGCAAAGATGATATACTAGACACGCTATAGTTAATTTGTGTGTGTGTGTGTGTGTGTGTGTGTGTGAGAGAGAGAGAGAGAGAGAGAGAGAGAGAACGAAAGAGAGAGAGAGAAATATTTTAGACATCTTCAGGTTTACTTTTCAGTTATCATTGTTGCTGCCAGAGATAAAAGCTCAAAGGGAGACCCCCGTGTGTCAACTGAAGATTGCAAGGTCATTTCAATCTCTTAACTTCAAATGGCAAACAATTCACAAAACTGTCTGACTAATGTAGCTGTTGAATTTTTTGTTTGATTGGTTTTACAGACTGTCCCCAAATACTCTTTCCATTGTCTGAATCACCCCACAAAATGTGATCAGTAGACCATTCTTTTCCAATTTTGCCATTGGGATTGGAGGAAAATTAATTTGCAAAAAAGCCAAGATGCTGCTGTGTCACTTGGGTAGGGGTTTCTTGGCCATCAATGACACTTACCAGCTAATGTTTTTGAAAGAGAAAGTTCACTAATCAGTTTCTCCCAAAGTTTTGGTCATGCAATTTATTAGGAAATTAAATTCAGTATATAAATAACAGATTTTATTTGTAAACTTATTCTTTTGCATGTTTTTCAACACTTTTAACAGCAAATGTAGATTCTGAAGAGTGTGGAAATTCCACTTCCATTGTTGCTTTTCCATTCATTGCCAGGAAGAAGAGGACAATTTGGAACTTCTAATATTGAGGTACCCTATGAGATAAATCAGAATTGGCCAAAAGTCTTCCTTCCTTCCTTCCTTCCTTCCTTCCTTCCTTCCTTCCTTCCTTCCTTCCTTCCTTCCTTCCTTCCTTCCTTCCCTCCCTCCCTCCCTCCCTCCCTCCCTCCCTCCCTCCCTCCCTCCCTGGTTTATTATAATACCAAGAAGCCATAGAATATTATACCTTAGAATAGGTACAATAAATTATCTGATATTGCCTAAAAAGGAAATGCAGTCAAACTTTCTTGAGCACGTTCAAAGATCAGCAATATGCAGCCTCTGCAGATCTCCTTCATCAAGTGAAAGCTACAGAGAAAAGTACAAAGAAATGCCTTTATAGCTCTCCAAAGTCCTGAAATCAACATGATCAGAATATTAAGAAGGAAAATAGGAATCCACAAACATTCATGTTGTACCCGCATTTTAAAACTTGTAAAATCCAGATGCAACATCTGTCCCTAACACACTGAAACACTAGCTACCTTAACAATTATCAACACACACAATTCACTTCCTAAATACCATTGCCCCTGTTTTCAAGAAAGATTATATTTGTCAACCTAATTACAGTTTTGTAAATATATTTACTAAATTGGCCTCAAAACAGTCACCTGTGGCGAAATGGGCAGCATACATTTAATAATAAAATAAAATAAATAAAAGTATTAATTGAATAAATTGGAGAATTAAACAATGTGTTAAATCTTAGTCACTCCTTGAACAACATATTATTTTCATGGCAACAGTGTAGAAGTGGCTGGCCATTTCCTTGTTTTAGGATGCCTTTTTGCTTTATAGTTTAGCCGGCTAGCTGGAATTCTCTACTGGTGTCCTAGCCAAGTAATAACCAGGATTGACTCAGTTCACCTTTCAAGCCCAGAAAAAGTTGGCTAGGTGCCTCAAACAATATTTGGAGAGAACAAGATGGTTTTAGAACAGGATATGAAATATTACACAATTGCTTTAGCTGACCTCTCCTTCTTCCCTGCATTTAACTTGTTGGCTAGGACTAGGCTTTGGATTAAGTTCGCCATCTTCAATACTGACTGGCTTCTTTTGATCTGTTTTGGATAAAAATGTTATATGCAAATTATTACATGCTAATGAAATTTTAATGCCACTTGAAGTTAAACAAGGCTATACCATTATAGTCGCTACTTTTTTGGGGGGTAAATTATATTGTTTTTATTCAACTCCTTATTTCTAGCTTCCACACACATCCTTATTTTCAATTAAAATATGTAAAATGAGAAGTATTACTTTATACCTACTTTTGGATTATTCCATTAGTTTTTTTTTAAAATTAAAGTTTTTGTCCATTTTAAAAGGTTTTATGTCAAGACAAATAGAAACTAATGTGTATAATGTAGCCATCCATCTTGACCTGTTATGGTGTCCAATAAAAATACAGCTCCATAGTACTCTATTATGATAAATGCTTTTGAATCTGAAAATTATTTGAAGCAGACTACTTTGTTTTTCAGCAACCATCTCATGATACAGTTAAAGATATAGCACATTTATTTATTTATTAAATGTATAGGCTGCCCACCTCACTCTGCAAAGCAACTCTGAGTGGCTTAAAATTAAAATCATAAATATTAAAATATTAGCAACAATAAATACAAAACTAAAAAACTAAAGGCAAGGATGGAAGGTGACATCTTCAGTATTACATAGTCCACCAAACACCCTCAACATAGACTACCCTTGTCAGGATCCCAAGCCATCTTGCAGAGTGAAGCTTTAACACCCGTCTGGAAGGCCTGAAGTCTGGGAGCAGACCTCACCTCAGGCAGCAAGATATTCCAGAGACAAGGGCCAATGGCAGAAAAGGTTCTCTTCCTAGACTCCAACAGCCAAAACTCTTTGACCAATGGGTCCACTGCAGGGCTCTTCTGCTGCTGCAAGGGGATGACGACGACAATCCCATTGGAGTGACATGGTTCCATAGATAACCTGGTCCCATTAGGTGAAGGGATTTAAAGTTGATAACTAATACCTTCAATCAGACCCCAATAGCACATGCCTTGATAGCAGTACTTGAGTGCTATTACTGGAAATTCCTTATATGTTTTGCTTGTGCCACAAACTAAGAGAAATATAGACTATATGTCTTTCTCTCTTTTTGGAAATAAATATTGTCCAATGCTTTCAAGAGCCGGTATAAAATATTTACCCTTTATCCTAAAAGGCAAACAAGGTTGATCCATCCAACCAATACATTTTCTGCCTGCTTCTTTGGTTAGATTTGCTCAAAAAATTGTATTTATTGCCAACTTATTGTCAAGGTTATTGTCAAGAATTGAGTTGGTGGGTGTGTGAGGTGAGGAAAGTAGACTAATAAAAATGATTGTTATGCTTTCTGGATTGGCTTAGTAAACTCAGCGATTTAATCATTATATTTAATGTTTTGTATTTGATTCTTTTTCTGGTCACTTATAAATCTGTTAGCTGGGTCACAGGTCCAGTACTGTAACATAGATTGAGAAATGAAATATAGCTTAGCAGGAGGCTGTAGGAAGCCACTTCTGAAAAAATGTTGAAAAAACTGCCTGAAAGTTACTTGAAGTTAAGTTTATTTTAATTTTGTTAGGCCAATGGTTAAAACATTAACACTTAGTACTACTGTGCCTTTAATAGCTGAAAAATGGAGATAGAGACATGGTGCAGCATTTATAGCAATAAAACTGGAGATTATTTTAAGAATTATTTATTCTTAGGATATCTTTTTTCATTATTTTATTAGACTTTTATGCCGTTCCATCTGCCACTGATTTTGAGAGGCTTGTGTTTATAATTACTGGCATTTTATGATAGCATTTGTAGTGAAGTAAATCAGCATACAAGTAAATCACTGATTTAGAGGCCTTCTTTATGATTAAATTAAACCATTTGTCTTTGAGCCAGCAGATAACAATGTTGGTATATAAAATATGATGACACCATGGTGCTCCACATAATGCCCACAAATGGTGTCACTCTTCTTTATGGTGTACAGGGTGTGTTAAGGACAAGGATTACTTTGTTTCCTTCTCATAAAACACCATCAGTGACAAAGAAAATGTGTACCAATCACTTGCCTTACAATGGAATAGGGCAGGGGAGGAGGACATCTTAATAGATGGAAGTATTCACAGGCTTAGCCCCTTGTCAAAATTAATGTATCAGCTGATGATAAGGATTTTGGGGAAAAACATTGAGTACTCTTCCACAAGAGAACTAAAAAGCTGAACATGTGCTTAGCACTACTCCAGAAGAGCCCTAAAGCCCATGTTCCAAATCAGCTCAAAGAACAGTTGGCAGATTTGGCAAGATTTAGCAAGGTTCTATGAAATGGCAGAATGATAGCCAGATTTCCATCTCTTATTTCCACCTGCATCACCTCATGCTTTCCCTTCCCATACTTCCACTGCTGCTCTTGAGCTGCTGTTCAATCTGATCCAGATCTCCAAGTTGGAGATTTAGAAAGAACCAGACTTGTCTTGTTGCTCAAAACAGATTGCCCATGGAGGACAGTACCCAAAGAACAAAGGAGAGGAGACATATTGCACTAATTTAAAGTGGCCAGTATGAGTTTTGTTTATCCCAAGAAGTCATCTGACTTCATAATTGGCAGAATAGTTGATAAAGTACAGTGGTACCTTGGTACTCAATGACTTCAAAATTTGTCTAATTCGGGTACTCGATGCATTTTTGATGTGAACATGTTGTCCTGATACTCATTATTTGTTCAGTACTTGACGTGCTGTGATAGGAAGAGGGGGATGGCCTCAGAGAATGGACAGGAAGTTGGCCATGCTGGGAAGGTCACTGACATAGAAAGTCCTTCCTGGCCAAAACAAAGAATCATGTGGTAAATCAGCTGATTTGTTTGGCGCTCTTCATTTTTAGTACTCTTGTGCCTCCCAGAACCAATTAATGACAAGTACCAAGGTATCACTGTAAGATAAATAATATCTATGGGAAAATTGATCAATATATAGAGAACACTGGCCAGAACAAAAGGGACAATGTAAAAAATACATTACTTTAGAACTGAAACAGCTAAGGATAATTGAAGTCTGCCTTTGGTGTGGGTCAGGGGCCAAATAATCTGGAGCACAGCAAAAACATTACTGGGATATATCTGTGTTACAATAGGCGCGAGTGAGAAAAGGTTCATAAAAACAATAAAAGTAAAAGCACCAATACAGTTAAAAATCAATTGATGAAGCAGATAAAGCAGAAAGATATGGAGGAAAGACATGTAGTCCTTGTTTAGCAACCACATTTGGGACCTGCAACTCGGTTAAGTGAAGCGGTTGCTAAGTGAAACAATAACTGTACGTATGAGCTTGTTTCAGCTTTTCTTTGCTTTACAGATCTGCAAAAGTCCTAAATGCTAAACAAGGCAGTTTGTAAATAAGTACTACCTGTACATTAAATGGTGTGTGAAAACTACTCTTCCTTCCTTCCTTCCTTCCTTCCCTCCCTCCCTCCCTCCCTCCTTCCCTCCCTCTTTCTTACTCCTTTCCCATGCTTTACATATGATTGCTTATTCCAAAAAGGGACTAACATGATGGGTATGTATACATACAACTAGTCACTCAACAGCAAAATAATTTAAGCTTCTGACTCCTATTGTATTCTACAAAAGGACAGTCATCAGAAAAAAAAAACCCAGAAAATGTATGGAAGGTACAAAAAAGGACAATTTATTTTTATGCTGAATGTTTGTTTAAAGTAAATTAAAAGAGTTCTTTAGGAAAGACCAAGTAAGTGTCTACCAATCTCTAAGACTTTCTGAATGTACAATTGACCAGTTTCCTGCCTTTGAGATCAAGTATGAGAACAGAACATGCTAAAAGCTTAAGAACTTTAGCAGATCTAATGTTTTCTACTGCTCTTCACTCTGATAAATAAAAATGTTAAAGTCTACAAGCTTGGTAAAATGACGTTTGTTAGAAGAAAGTTTGCTGTTTGTGCATTTTTACAGCCACAAGACTTCTGGCTGGCATTCCTGCTGACAGGAATGCCTTGCAGCCACTTTATAATTGCAAGTAAAAATGTCACTCATTTGCCAAATTACTTAACTAGAAAGGTTTGCTCAAAGAAGACCTGAAAAGGAAAAAAGAGAGTGCATTTACATTTTTCCCTCATCCATGCTAAGAGTCCATTTGTACACACTTCTCATTCCGCTTCACTTTTAAAGATTGTAATTGTATTTCAGCTTTCTATAGGAAGCACTCAGTAACAAATCATCTCTGAATCATTGCTAAGAAATATTGTGTGACAGTAAGAAAGAGAGATTAGGTTTCCTTCCTCCTCCTGAATTATACTAGATACTATAGAAAGGAAAGCCTTGGTGGCACAGCAGACTAAAGTGCTGTTAAGTAGCACTTAGCTGCCAGCTGCCTGCAATTATTGCAAGTTCAAATCTCACCAGGCTCAAGGTTGATTCAGCCTTCCATCCTTCTGAGGTAGGTAAAATGAGGACCCGGATTGTGGGGGCAATAAGCTGATTTTGTATAAAAAAGAACACCACTTAGGGGAGGCCGAAAGCCCTACTAAGCAGGTATATACAAAAAGTATGAAGGCTATTGCTTAACGCATGGTAAGCCACCCTGAGTCTCCGGAGAAGGGTGGCATATAAATCGAACCAATAAATAAATCAAATCAATAAATGGTCCAATAAGATGGTTTATCAGGAAATGCAGAATAAACTAAAGAAAGCACTTTTTCTCAGAACTCATTGCCACAAAATGTTGTTTATTTATTAAATTTTTATGCTGACCATCTCACTGATACATAGACTTAGAGTGGCTGGCAATAGCATAAAAAGAAGAAAAAAGTCCTACAAGTCAATGAAAATTAAGGAAATTAAATACAAAAAAGCTTTTAAAAAAAAACCCAAACCCAAAAAGATGGGTGGTCTGTAGATAGGGATCTTCTGTAGTGAGTGAAAGTAATTTAAAGATTTATTTGATAGCTTAATTGAAAATAAGATTAAGATTACTAGTCATGAGGGCTATATGGAATGATTTTGGGAAAAATCAAATTCAAAAAGTTTCATCCTTAGACAAATGCTTGTCTAAACTCAGAACCTTGTCTGTTTTGGTTACTCTTCTCCTAGAACCTTGAAATAAAATATCCCAACAGGTTATTTGAGCCTTTCCAGCTCTCGTGTTGCAAGAATGTTGTTTCTGGATTGAAATAAAACATCTACACTATGTTAAATGTATTTCCAGTGGGAGCCAATTACTTTTTTCAAT